>NW_028256844.1:0-238339 GCF_048593485.1 Apis florea | reverse complement strand
TTGAAGAAAAATTTTTGTCCAAAAATGCGACTTTGTATTAGGAGAACATGACATAATAGGAGGTCGACCGAAAAATTTTTCCAAGAAATGACGTCAAATTCTCGGAATCCCTGAAATTCCTGGAAATGACGCCGAGTTCTCGGAATCGATACAATTCTTGGAAATTGCCAAATGTTCGAATGAATGATTTTGATCAGGAATTAGATTTTATATTATTTGAAATGTCTCGTTGGGTTTTATTAGGAAATAAGTTACGAAATGGTTTGAATAAAATAAAGGATTTACTGTAGAAAAAATATATTTATTAATGAAAGTACGAATAAATTATGTTATAAATTATTTTATATATTTGCATTATGTTGTTGCCTCTGTAGTGCTGCATTGTGCTCACTACATCGCGTTGTAGCACGATTTAAAAATGGGAAGAGACAAAAGAAAATCGTAACAGCAATTCCGTCCAATGGTATCTAATTCACACACAAATATACAAGATATGAGTCGCATCTTTACACGTATAAACTTAACAGTGTACATTATAGAAAGAAAGAAAGCGTCACGTGTTTCAATTAAAAAATGCAATTATCTCGAAACCGTTACTACGATTGGCTTTTTACTACTACCTAGATGGTAAAGGAAACGAAATTATTATAAATTCCGAATGCAAGTAGAATTTCTAACTAACTTTGACTATCTCTAACTCACATTATCAATCTCGAAATCTCACCACTCTAAATACTCATTTACAATTAACATTTTTAACGATGGAAACCCAAATAAAAATTCGCCTCGTCATTTCCTTGTGCACCTTCCTTTTCAATCTTTCTTATTAATTTCATTCACCCACGTAATCACCTTTAATCTTTTCACAATTATAACAAACCAAACCAAATCAATCAACCGTGATCCAAATCGCTTTCATATACTTCATCGACCTTGTCCCAACAACGTTTTCTCCCAACAACGATTTATCGATTTATCGTCACGAGAAATTCCATCGATCCCATAGCCAGACATCGGGCCGCGCGATAATCAAGAACGGGCGAGGCGTAACAATTCGAGCTCTCACTGACGAGGTATTTTCAATTCGAATAGGAACGTTATGCGACCGCCTGCACGCAACAAAAGGTTTAGAAATAGTTTATTGGTTGTTTCTTGCCAGTCGAGATACCGCGTGACAGATCCGACCAGCCAATCCGTTTCACAACGTATCGTGCGCTCCCTACAAAAGCTTGCAACAATCCGCGCTACGCAACCTCCATTCCGATGTTTCCAGCCAGAGCCTCCTCCCTCTCCCTCTCTCCCCTTCCTCATCCTCGGTTCACCCCGTTGTTTTTTTCCTTCTCTCTCTCTCTCTCTCTCTCTCCCCCCCACTCCCCCTTTCCTCGTTTTCCGTTTTTTTTTGTTTTTTTTTGTTTTTTTTTTTTTTTTTTTTGTTTTAACCTCCCCCTCCATTCGTTGTTTTAACAAGCGCATTTCTACATCGCGTCGCGTCAAAAAGTGTTTCGTGCACATATAAGCATGTGTAATTGAACATAGGAAACATTGAAGGGGCTTAAATTTCAATCTTTCTCGGGTAAACCCGACAGCTTTTTCACCCTTTTTACAACTTTTCCCTCTCTCTCTCTCTCTCTCTCTCTCTTTTTTTTTTACAGTTTTGTTTCGGTTATATACGGTGGATAACTCTGGTTAACCGCGTGTAACGCATTCGACGATTATTTGCGTTAAAAATTGAAGCCCGAGGGAGAAAAGGGGAGAGAAATGAAAACGTTTGAACTATTGAGTCGAGATTATACATTATTTTTTACTTGTCTTTTTTTCTTCTCTCTTTCTTTTTTTTCTCTCTCTTTCTCTCGGTGTTTTTTGTTTCTCGTTCGTGTCTTTCTTTTCGTGGGGAAAAAAAAAAAAAAAAAGAACGAAACGTTTCACAGAGTTCGTCTTTGACGTTTTTTTCCCCCCTTTTTATTATAAACGAATTGATTCGCGACGTAACAAATAAAAGAGAAAGAAAAGACTGGAATTTATATTTCTCTCGTTTGACGCAAAATTTTCAGAAAGTTAATTGAACACGACCTTTCAATCGATCGATATATTTCATATCTGAATATTGAAAAAGAAAAGGAATATTAATTTTTTTTTAAATTTTCTATTTAAAAATTTAAAAAGTAGAAATCAAATTAATACCAGCCTGAAAGCCGTGGAAACCTTGTGTTCTTTGTTCTTGGGATCCCAATCCTTACGGATAAACATTCGAAGAAAGCGTATTTCTCTCTGTTTGCGATTGTTCACCCGCAAAACGAATGTCGCGATCGATGTAAAGTACAAGTCTTAGGACCGAAGAGTCCCTCTGTGTGTATGTGTGTGTGTATCCACCCTGTTTAACGAAGGTCTCGTTTACGATCCGATCCGAGTTTCTTTGATGGAAAGAAGGAAAGATTAGTTTAGCAACTAAAGAATATAAAGTTGGTTTTCCCTCCGAACAGGTGAATGGAATTGGTTCTTGGGATGTTTGGATGAAAATAAAGGAAGAAACACGAGATACAATAAACAGAAATTTATATATTTATACTTTGTTAATTTACATATCACATTACACTATTACACTATTTATACTATATTATACTATTATATTATGTTATATTACATTGGATGAAAATAAAGGAAGAAACACGAGATACAATAAACAGAAATTTATATATTTATACTTTGTTAATTTACATATTACATTACACTGTTACACTATTTATACTATATTATACTATTATATTATATTATGTTACATTGGATGAAAATAAAGGAAGAAACACGAGATACAATAAACAGAAATTTATATATTTATACTTTGTTAATTTACATATCACATTACACTATTATACTATTTATACTACTATATTATTAATATTATATTATTATGTTATATTATATTATATTGGATGAAAATAAAGGAAGAAACAATACGAGATACAATAAACAGAAATTTATATATTTACATTTTATTAATTTACATAATTTACACTATTTATACTATATTATACTATTATATTATACTTTCTTCTTATTCGAGAAGAAGAGAATGTAAAAAATTTAAGAGGAAGTACAATTTACAACAATTTTTCCCAATTTCTAGTTCAATATTATTTAAAAAATTTCTAAAATTAAGGTATAAATTTTATTTCAAATTTAACGATTGGATCTACAGTAGAGACAATTATATTTCGTCAAGTCGTATACGTCAGCCATAAAACAAGTGAAATAAGACAGTTGTGGTTAGGCAAGTAGAGCGGAATAGTCATGACTGGACAAGTAGAATAAAGCGGTTGTGGTTGCGCAAGTTGGTTAAATGATTAAAGTAGAATAAGGCAATTGTGGTTAGACAAATGGAAGAGGACAGTCGTGGCTGTAAAATAGAATAAGACATATTCATACTCGGACAGATAGGACGAATTTACAGTAATACAAAACACGATAAACATGATAAATTTATTATCGTTCGATTACATGCTTTGATCATAAATCTAATAATCGTAAATCATAATAAAATATTTCGAAGAATTTATTTATATATGTACGAACGAAATCTCAAAGCAAAGATGTGTTTCAACAACGAGATGAGGCAAGGATTTTTATTTTTTTTCTTTATGGCGTGTCAAATGAACTTTTTGAATTAACCAATAAACGTTAGAAACTTTCTCCCCCAACAATGCAACGAAATTATCGTACAAGAATATCATACAACTAACTCTTTTTGTTCACTTCATTGCGCTTGGAAATTGCTTAAGAGAAAAATGAAAATTTTCCTTTTTCTCTACGATACTTGAGATAATATTATTCCTTACTATTATCGAATTGCAACAATATTAAAAAAATTCATTATAGAAATATGGATTATATCATAAAAGAGTTGTGATGATATTTCGAAATAATTGGAACGGGAAAAAGTAAACTGATAATTATTAAAAAAAAAAAAAAAAAATTGAGATATATTCGAAATTTATTTGCAAACTTGTTAATTGGGACACACGTCTCCCTTACCATATTTGGGGCATGCCTGTTACCCGTCACAAATTGCAATTATACTATATTTCAATATTTCAAATGCACTTATACGATTTACAAAAAAAGAAAAAAAAAGAAAAACACATTAATTACTTACAAAACAGTATGCGTATCAATACAACCAACAAAATGGATTTAAAATTATTTAAGAAAATTCGATATTTCTTCTGCCTATAAAGAATATCTTGAGCATCAAAACGTACAATTCGATCGAGGAAAAAAAAAAAAAAGGAAAAGAAATACAATCCAACCAAGTAAAGTTTCCAAAGCCGGCCAAGATGGTGTTGCACATCGTAACGAGGTCGTGGCAACGAAAGCAAATGAAAAGTACATTAGGATAAACACAAAAGTGCATTCTTTAAGCAGGCCGGGTGACGTTGAACAATCGGCCCCCGCCGAACGACCCAGTTACTTCCCTCTTCTTTGTTCACCAAGAGGTAAGAAACGATCCCGTGTTGCGCCTCGTGAAACGATACGTGTTCGGAATGGTTGCACGTGAAATGTTACCGAAATTTCTCATTCCCGCCGCTATTTAACGACCCACCGCCTCCTTGTTGTTCCTCTCGACTCGTCATCAATAATAGCGGGACACGCGGAATACAAATGCGAGGTGTAAAGAAAAAAAAAAGAAAAAATTAAACGTGCGATGCGTGATCGATCGACACCGCATATATATATATATAATTCTTCACGAATTATTTTTTCGACCATCAATTTTTGCTGGAAAACTTGATTTTTTTTTTTAACCTACTCGTTGAAATGTATGCGAATTGCACACGTTTGTACATATTTCAAGGGAAGAAGGATTTTTAATTTAGAAATGTACGACATTTATTTTTCCCCCTCCTCTCTTATCTTTGTTTCAAGTTTTTTTCGAATCCTTTAAACGTCTTATCGTATCGTCGAACAACAAAATGGAAATATGATTCTGCAGGATGGTTTTACGTAATTAAAACCTGCACGCATTTGAAGGCCGCACTTTTAACCGTGTGTTGAACATCCACTTTCGGATTAAGAAGGTAAAAAGGACGAAGCTCATTACGACGATACTATGTTTTAATTACCCGCTGTAAAACGTCGTTTATAACCAGAGACTAAAAAGGTGGATACACGTGTGAACCACGGTTCTTTCACGCGGGAGAATCACGCGATATTAAACGTTCGTAAGTACGACTTTCGTCCTCCTTTTTTTTTTGGTTTAACTGGGGAAAATAATTCTTTAATCGAAGAAACATTATCAAACGTATTCCGTTCCGTGTATGATACACGGAAAATATTTGGACACGTATTGTTCGAGAGACAGATTGTGAAAATTTGCTTTTCGCTTTGTTTTCGCGAGCCGGTAGCATTTCCTTTTGAAAACAAGCATCAAAGAACGACGCAACCGTTCGCGGTTTTTTTCGATAAATTTTTATCTTTTAAGTCTTTTCCGTCCATATTTTTTATCGTCAAAAAGACAAAAGAGAGCTGTAACCCGGGGGTGGGGGATGTATAGAGGAATTTTTTTTTTAAATTTTACGTACAAAGAAATCAAATCGTTCGCACGAAAAACGAACTCGCTACTGTTCCTTGGAACAGTAAATTTTCACTCAACGAGGAAATTTCAATTTTTTCGAACGAGCTCATTCACTCCGTTCTAATTACCAATTCTTACTTACTCTTGAATTCCATTCGTTTGTTTATTTTTATTTTTTTTTTTTTTTCTTTACGACGCGGAAAAATTTGACTCGGGTGAAAAACGCGGAGTACGGGATCACGTTGGTCATAATGAAGGATGTTCCACATGCTCGAACCTCATACAAGCGAACACGAGGATCAATGGGCAAGTGTTGGTGGTAATCAACCGGTGTATCCATCATCGCTCACGTATCATAGGCGCGCGCATAAATTTTGAGATGATACGACAGTTCTCCGTGCTCGGTCGAGACTAGATTATTAGCTAATTTTGTTTGTTTACGAGGGGAAAGCGCATTTCGGCCCTGCTAAGTGATTAACGAACAGCCATGCAATTGCTACACATTGTTTGACTGTCAGGGTTGACAAGACAAACAGATACATACATATTTCGAAATTAGAATTTAGTTCGAGCAAACGTTTCTGATTTGTTCATGAAGATTCTAATCTATCTTGTTTATATGTATTCGAAATTAAATGAAATAAACTATTTATATATATATATATAACAAATTTTTAATTAAATTAAGAAGCTAAGATTAAAGAAAATATATATGGAATAAATTTTTAAGGGTTGACAAGATAAACAGATATATATTTCGAAATTAGAATTTAGTTCAAGCAAGTTCAAACGTTTCTGATTTGTTCTGATGGAGATTCTAATCTATTTTGTTTATATATATAATATATAATAATTGGAAATGAGAAATTAAATGAAATGAATTATTTAGAAATTATATATATATATGAGCGAACGAATTGAATTTTTAATTAAATTAAGAAGCTTGATTAAGGAAAATATATATTATCGAATAAATTTTCAAGTTGGAATCAAAGATGGAAGAGCTAAGGGATTTATTTTTCAACATTGTTCCTTTTCCTCCTCTTATTTTATCATGATTCAAGATGCAATTTTCGAATAAATATTTTTCGTTTAAATCAATTTGTCTCCGTTATAATCCCACTACCTTAAGGATATATAGTTGATCCTGATAGCAACTTTTGTAACTATCTGCGATCAGCGGGATACGTACGATTATAAATGATCGCCTATTTCAAACGTAACCTTTATAATTGCCGGGATAACGATCTGAAAACTTGCAAATTCGGCTTATAACAAACATTTAAACTTGCCGCGCGACACTAAAATTAATTGGCACAATTTCATGAAATTATCAGATAAACAGGTGCTCCACGGTTTAAAGTTTGTAGCAGGTGTTCCAAAACCGGAAAATTAAACCACCATGAGTTATACATCACTACATCCACGATTTTCAGTTTCCACCATTGCTGGACGGGGGGTAAACACGAGGCGCAATCCGTGGAAATCGCACGATTTTCACGGATGCGAATCTCTGTGCGGCAAATACTCCCATCGTTTCGCAAATTTTAATAAGATTCCGCTCGATGCAATTTTCCCTTTAAAAATAAATCAAAACCGCTTGCTATAATTTAATGTAAAAAATGAAAGAAAACTAAGAGCACCGCGTTCAATTATTAATTAATCTAATCTAAATTAAAATTCGCCATCTACGAGAAAAGAAAAAAACGATCCGAATTACCTATCACATTTCCAATCCTGTATTTGTTTAATGAAAATTCGAAAACACCTCTCCTTGTTCAAATTCATTGAAATCGCACGCGACGCATCGATAACTTCACCGTTATCGAACAATCATCGCCCCGTAATCACAGGCACGCGTTATCATTTACGACTATCACCGTATCCCTTTAACGATCCAAACGTGAAACGTGATTTCATCCACACGCGTGCATCTACGAGATAACTGCAACTGTATACCAATAATAATCACACTTTAAACCAAAAAAAAAAAAAAAAAAAAATCTTAATAAAAGGTTTTGATCATTTGTCTGTCTGGAGGATCTACGTGAAATCTACGTAGATGCGTTTGGACGAGCATTCTTCTTTTTTCGAGCGTGTGAATACGCGTGTATACGTGTGTGTGTGTGTGTGTGTGTGTGCAAGCATCGAGAAGAAGCAGACGAAGAAACATAGGGGAAGAAAAGGTTGGAGTTGATTGGGTGTAAGCAAACAGGAGTTCCTGGCCAGGAAATCCACTACTTGTGCCCATGTGTCCAAGCATCATCCCACATGTCACGCCACGTTCCACCAGCCTCACTCCAATTCCCGTTCCTCCACTTCTGTTTCCGCTTCCAATACCATTGGGATTCCTTCCGCTATCCACCACGTCCTCGCATTTATACGCTCTTCGAGATGCCGATCCTCCTTCCTCCTCCTTTCTCCTTTATCCGTCTCTGTTCGTTCTCTCTAGATTTTTTTTTTTTTTATATATCTTCTCGGAAATATGCATAAATTTTCATCCTCTTTTCTTCTCTTTCCTTCGTTTCTCTCTTTCTTCTTTCTTCGATTCGTTGGATTTTTTTTTTTTTTTTTGCTTCTTCTTTCTTTTCTCCTCCTTCTTTTTTTTTTTTTATCTTCCATCGTTTGTACACACACACCGGCACACACGTGAACGGTAAATTTACTTTTCTGCTTTCGCTCCTCGAGAACGTCGCTCGTCGTTTTTACCCTTCTCTGTCCACCGTTTACCTTTGATCGCTCGTAATGAGAAACAACCGTGTGGAAGACCGTGGAAGAAACATCGGCACAGGGGAACCGTTTCGAGAGATGTCTAAGACACCCGGTGACGTGTTTGACTATGACTGACGGTTTCTCGGAACCGTTGGAAAACTCGAACGGAATGTTGTTGATAGTGGAGAAATGATAAAACGATTGCGTATTCGGTGATTGAAATTAAAAAAAAAAAAATAGAAACGAAAATTTCTTGAAATTAAAATTGAGAAATAGATAGATAATAATCGTATTGGAACGATTGGAAATCGTTCAAAACAAAAAATTACATTACAAGATACTGTTTTAAGTAATTTCAGATAGCAATTCAATATAAACAACTTGAAATATTCTTTCTTTGCATGCATCGAGCGTAATACACATTTTATCAAAAACGAGAGTTCCCAGTGGAGAAGATACCTATAAAACGAGTCGTCCATTTCTCTAGGAAATTTCATTTTACACGTATTCAAATTCCTCCCTCCCCAGAAAATCGAACAACACTTATCCAATACTTTCTCTGTCTTATAAATAATTTTAGCATTCGAAATTTAAAAAAAAAAAAAATAAAAATATTTCACAATCAGACTAATCGAAACATTTGGCAATAAAACGATCATAATCCCGTCACTTCTTGATTTCCAATCGAAGCGCGCGTGCCTCTCGAGAAATCCACTTTCTTCCCATTATGTTAAAATTATATCAAGTGCGAAACGGAATTCTAACAAGTTTGTTTCGCGACGTACACAATTGACGGCTGTCGTCCACGAAGTCCGATCCGAAGTATGAGGTAACTGCGATAACCGCACGTAGTTGAAGTTGGTATAGAAACGGTATTGTTATCGAATAGTATCTATCCATCTCCATTTCCCGGGGCCCGTGAATAGAGACCTTCCACGATCGAAGCGAAGTTGCCGCTTGTTAGTTTCTACACCACCCGTTTTCTTTCCCCTTCTAACATAATACGTACACGTAGATACGAGCAATTTGCGGATTTATTATTTGGTTGGTAGAAATTTGTCGTAGAGTATTCAAACTTAAAACCTCCTTCTCTGTGTTATCAAACGCATAGCATGATTTTTTTAAATAAAATTTTCTATAATTATTTAAAATTCAAGATTAAATAGCGGAATGGTTTAAAACAAAATATTTGCAATGGGTATTTTAACTTCAACCAAAAATTAATCAGGTGTCGACGATTACAATTAAATTACGCACGAATGAAGATGAAACGTTTCCCTCGAACGAGCTCCTCTCCACGTTTGATCAAATATTATTGCCTTAAATTAACGGCGAATTGAACCGTCTAAACCGTCCTGTTTCGAGGGTTAATAAGTGGTTCAAGTTCACTCGACGACACGAAAGGTGGGACGACATCGTTTCACACGCACAACGATGTGGATTCCAAAGTGAAAAGGATAATATTTTGGCGCGTTGACGCGAGGAGAAATTCAGCTTCCGCGATATATACGAGCCGGGTGTATTTGTAATGCTGCTTAATTCACAGGTCATTAAAGTCGGACTATGCGCCATTACTAGCCGCCATACTATTCGTTGGAAAGTTGGTAAGCGTACAATTACTAACAGGAGAGAATAGTATTTTCCCCGCTCGTTTATCGATCGCAATTTATCCTTGAAAATTTATCGCTGACTACCATCGACCGATTCGATTCAAATTGATTACACAATGTCGCATCCAAGGTATTGAATTTCAACGTCGATATCTTATGCTCCCCGTATTTTGTACGTGAGAATTATGAGATTACAGACTATACATACTAACATTCGATCCAAATTATCAAGATTTTATTCGACAATAAAATAGTATTTAATAATTTTAAAAAGATAACGACACTCGTTCGATTACGCGTGAATATACTACATTAATAAAATAGTATTGTCATGCAAAAGGATTAATTAGATTTTAGATATTTACGGGAATTCGTTGTCTCGTCCAAATCTCTTACAAACTCGTAATTTTAGATTAATAATGAAAATGATGTTTTTAAATAAAACTAAAACTAAACTAAACAACTGTTCCATAAAAAAAAAAAAGAAAGAGCAAACTTAAAAAGGAATGCAGCATAAAATGAAAATCAATTCCATTGAAACGAGATTATATGATCAAACGTTGTACACATTTCCGTTTCCGGTGGGGAAATTTATTTCGTTCCCTCGAGAGAGGTCGACAAAGGGTAATCATGGAAATTATCATCGGAAAATTTTCTCCGATCTTTATATTCCAGGATACGAAATTTCATCCCCCTCCCCCTTCCAACTGGATGTTCGAGAGATCCTTTCTTTCTCTTATATATAAAGAAAACAGTTTCCGCCAACCCCGCGTCGATCCGCGTTTACAATTTTTCCCTTCGTGCATCTTTCGCTTGTTTCACCCCTTTCTTTCCTTGCTTACCCTTTTCCCCGACCATCCTCTGTCTTCACCGTGAGAATCCACCCACCCCCTATTCACCAGGCCTCCTTGCTCGCCAATCCTTGAAAATCCTAATGAGATCTTGAAAGTCCGAGAGATCTGATATTCAAGTCCGTTTACCTTACCTTTGTTTGCAGCTGCAATGCTTGCAACGAGATTGCAAACGAGTCGGAAAACACGAGTGAAATTAATCGAAACGAACGGGCGATTTTGTTTCCGTTTACGGTTTAATTGATATTATTAAGCGGAGTTTTTTTTTTTTTTTTTTAATGATTCACTAATATATTTGAGAGTTTTTAATTCACAAATTGTGAATTTTATGAAATTCAATAATCGATATATTGGACGAGATACTATCGTATCCACTGGAACGAGACGGAATCATAATTTCAAACAAATGGGAAAATACGTTTTTAATTCTTATTTAGAGAACATTTATTTGGAAAATCGAAAAGGTCGATGATTCTTTTCATTAGACGTTTTATAGATCTGATTTGTTTATGCCAATTCTCCATTGTTGCATATTTGTATTAAGAAATATTAAGATCGAATATTAATTAAATGTGCTTAACTTTTGATTATTCAAAATTCTGGTTAAAGGATCTGGCCACGTTTAACGGGTTGACACGAACGCGATCCGGAAACCGTATTACACGAAAGTTATATACCTTATTTACAATTCCTTACTCATCCGTCGTTTTTCTCAATTTCATCCTTCCATCCTTTCCACACTCTATTCTCAATTTTTCTCGCGATCCTCTATTCCCGTCGACGAGGTCTCGAATTCTAGACACCGATGCCACCTTTTCAAGATCACGTCGCGGCAAGTGAAATCGAGCACTTCTTGCCGGACGTGATATATTCACGAAGAATCGATATTCAACGTGAATGTTCCACGCTATCTCTCGTCTTCTCGAGCGATAGATAAATCCTGCTTTTGTCACATTTCCACACCTCTTCTTCGTTTTCTAACACTTCCCCTCATGATTTTTGATTAAGTTAACTCCTCGTGGAATAATATCAATTTTTGTATACTTGTGAATACTCCTTCTCGCGTGTACCGAATCTTAAGAATTTTTAAATTCTTCCACCAACACTACGCGCAATACAATCAATAAATATTTCGGAAAAATATATATTCTTTAAATTAGATCGATCGTATAAACGATGCTCTCAAAATTGCAATTTTTACGAAGAAAAAAAAAAAACAATTTTAATTAGCCTCGAGATGTCTACCCTTACAAACGGTGATATAATTAAAATCACGAGTCGTTCAAGTTGGTTGGAAAAGGGTGGCGGACTTGTTCAAACGTTCAAACGCGAATCAGATAGGAGGGGTGTGTCTAAATGGTGTCAAAGTTGCGAACGTCAAAGTCTCGTTACGGTAAACTTCATAGGAGCGGCCGAGCCACCGCTCATTTATATAGACATTTCGTTCTGGAATGAATACAGACGGTGAAATATGTAGTTCAAAGTGTCGCCTCTCTATTTAAGTAATACCTGACGCGAGCAAGGGCAAACATAACGACGCTCTATTTAAACTTATGACACTCCAGAGGATTCGCCGTTTAGCTGACGGCGCAGCAGCGATAAAGAGCCTTAACACCGAAATTAACCGGGCCGAGCCAATAACAAAGACTCTTTCTCTCGTGAATTAATTCTACAATTCTTAAGCTCATTCTCGAACAGAATTATATTATTTGCTGCCTGGAGATGAAGCAATATTTTAAAAACAGTCGCGAAACTGCAAAAGTTCAATCATCATTCCCAAATATATATCCAAGCGTCGAATATTCCTGTCATAAAACTTTGTCCACTTGTATTCGATACGATAACCGTCGAATGTTGCTGCCTCTCGAGCTGTCTGTGCCCAGGAATCCCCACGACGCTGCACTCCGATAGCCGAAGCGTATACCTTTCCGATACGGCGGCCAACGTTTCGTGTCAAATTAGCGAAAAAGCAATGGCGTTTCCGCCCCCGCGGGATGAAACGGGATGCACGCTCGACTCGCGTAAGAAACCGTGGGATACTCCGTGTCCCTCCATACGACGTGGCCGTAATTCAACCTCATATCGGCCGATATTCCCTGCCTGGGATCGATAAACTCCCCTCGGGACCACCTTCTCCCTGTTTCTTCCATTTCGTGATCGGTTGACTGGAGTGATTGTTCTTAATATTTGTTCGAATTAATTTTTATTATTCGATTAATTTCCGAGGAGAGGGAACAGGTTTTTGGCAGTGAGTAAGAAGAAAGTTGGAGAGAATAAAGGAATATTTTTTTTTTTGGTGGAAGTGGTCGAGAATTATTTGAAATTACTTAAAAATTTAATTATTATTTAAGTATCTATTCCGCAGATTTCTATTCTGTAAAACAATTTTTTGATATCTAATTATAATGGAAATTTATCGAATAAATAATATACTCGCATTTGTCTTTGATTTTAAAAAAAATATTTATTATATTTAACACAGCAATTTCTTTCTGATTCTGTGTTACAGTATCTCTGAGGCACGAACTTGGAAACTGGAATGAATATAACATAAAGAAGGAAGGGATAAAACTTGGGAAGGGATAAGCGGGATATATGTATCGTGACAAATGAAAAACTTAAAGATCCATTATTCAACGATCGGCCGAGTTAAGAAAATGTCTGTAATGGCCCTATCCACTTGGTACAGTAGCTGTTTCACTTATGTATACGGCGGATATCGAATGGTGTCTACGCTCGATGGAATTCGTATCAACTTTTATATTGTCATCTGTGTCGAGAAGTGTCTCCAATACGGCGTGTGTTTACAAATGCGAGTTCGCGAATTTAGAAGACGTATCGCATATTGATAAATTGCACGATTAAAATTTAAAAAAATTAAAACCTTAAATTTTTTTGTATATAAAGGGAAAATTGAAATAAATACAATGTATGTGTAAAAAAGTAAATAAAAATAAATTGGAATCTCTAAAAATATTTTATGCTTTTATGATCTCGAATCATTTTTTATTTATTTATATTCATTAAAATATATTTCCAATAACTTTACTAAACTAATATTGCATAAATTATTAATCTCCATCAAAAATCTCTTCATTTGACGCTCGCCTAAAGTATTACGACTTTATTGAATTAATTCTTTATACCTTATTTTCCATCAAATTGTCAAATTGTTATATGAGAGACGAATGAAATGATATAATAAGACCCTCGAATCCTCCACTTCTCAAGTGAAAACTTGATATTTTTAATAGTTGTAAGGGATATCTCACGAGCGATCCCAACAAAGGGATCACCAAATTTTAACCAAATTTTATCCCAGGATCCCTCGTCTTTTCACAAACGTAAACTTTCGTGTCATCATCCTTCCGCAATAAGAATGCGCATGTACGCTACGAAGGGAAGTAGTACGTTGAAGCGTTATTATGCACCGAAGCAAACGTGCACGAGCAGCAACTCGATGCGTTCCCCAAACCTCGACCACTTTCCATTCAATGCGCAGCCCCGATGCAAAAGGGTTAAATGATATTCTCCCCGGCAGAAATGAAATTCGCGGCCGTTAAAACATTTCCCCCTGTTACTTGAAAATTATTGTAAACAGGGTTTGCACAAATGCGGTGGATTATGCTCTTTGTTTCGTTCGAAAGTGGAAAAGTCGTGGAAGGAACGTTGAACGCACTTCTTCTTTATGCTTTTCCTTCCGTGTGAGCGGTGTAACCGTGGAAGTGAGCACAAATTTTAATGATGTTTTCTTTCTTTTTTTCTTTCTTTGCGAATATTTGTAATATTCGTAATTCAACGGATTACAGGCTACGGATTTTTTTTTTTTTATTCAGTTAAAATTTACATAGAAAATTGTGAGAAAACTAATAAAACCTCGAGTTGGTTGCAGAGATATAAGGATTCAAAGTTTCCATAGCGTTTAATAATAGCGCGGAGATTATGAATGGATCCGTAACTTTTTCCTGGAAATTTATGTTATTCCGGGAATAACGCGTCTGTCACTTGTCTGGAGTTTGAGATAGGTCAGTGAAACGAGGCGCGAGGGAATATTCTCAGGAACCGAAAATCGTTACCCGAATAAATGAAAAAATATTTCGAAGAGAAAGGCTCCAGTGGTTTTTTATCCATCGATTAAAAATCATTGTCTTCGAAATTAAAACGGTTCGAATTTTGGTATATACTTTTGATCGAGTTTTAAAATAAATTACAACGATTTCGAAAATATTTTTTTCATCGATCATCTAAGAATTGTAAAGAAATACTTGTCCCGAGAATAAAAATTCTTTTGGTTTTAATAATTGAATCTACATGTTTCTTGATAGACGTTGTTAATGAATATCTTATTTAACAGTAGATTTTAAACATTATCTAATCTAAAAAACAAATTTAAATTTTCTACAATGGATTATATATTTTTTTTCTTATAACAGAAATTCAATACTTATTTCCATTAGATTTGCGTTCAAGTGTAATTAAACACTTTTCGACAAGAGTAGCAACGATTAAGATATTTAACCATCGTTTGCGATAGTCAATCAGATCAATTAAATTATTCTTGAAAAGAGCAAGATGTTCTTTTCTGCAATATTTAAGCAAACAAGATAATAAAGAAGATAAAGAGCAAAGTGATGGAGATATCCAGCAAAGTACCATTTTCCTTTGGTTAAATATTATTACGGAGATTGATTGTGGAGAGAGATATTTTTTAAAGAACGATGAGGTTTATTTGCCAAGTAGAAACTACAAGATGGATTGAAGGCTCATAAGGCTAAAGAGTTGAAGTGTAATACTTCTTTGCCTCTTCTCGATCCTTTATACATTTTCCCCTCCATTCTTGGAAATCCGAAATGGAATTTTCTGTAACTTATTTACCTCACGTTGCATATTACAACGTAACTTTTACATTCACGGATATATACGATTTCTACGAAAACGTTTACTTTTCTTCTGAGACGAAGCGAATAAAAAAAAAAAAAAAAATCTCAAAGATGCATCATGAATTTTCATCGAACTAAATATAACGATGTTTTATAAAACGTAACGAAATGGCGTATCTATCGTCATGCGAACGAAAGCAAGTATTGGATGTTCTGCAACCAACCGTCTTCCATCAACGTTAAGAGGCTTATGTATTACGGTATGGAAAGACAGTAGGAAGAAGAATGATACGGATGGAGATATAAATAAGTATATCTGCTGCGTTACAAGTGGATAAATCGTAAATCCATGATGCATGTACTTTAAGATTTAAATCAGCTTTTGCTGGTAACCATTTGAGGAAAATCTATACGGACGATTTATCCTTCGGAAATATAAAGTAGGATTGAAAATGTTCTAAAATTATTTTCTAAAACTGAACGAATTCATATCGATATTTTTTTACCTCTGATTGTTAAAATTTTAATAACCTTCGAAAACAACTTCGTGCTTTCCCTCTTTTTTTTCTCTCTTGAATGAATGAAACTTTTTTAAATTTTGCAAAATCAATGGAAATATTTGGAAATATTTAAACGTGACCGTATAAATCGTTTCTTGGAATAATAGAGGATGGAACTCGGATTATCTTAATAAGACGCGTATTGTATATAGCCCTTATCAATAGTCCTGTTCTGTCGAGCGAAAAGCACGCACGGTATTTGACGATATCACTTAGATTACGGGATTCCGATCACGTATCGATCCGTGATTACTCGGCTCAAACGCTGCTGCTCCTTTAAAAGCTCCTTTTAAAAGCTTTTTTAAAAAGCAATCAAAAAACGATAAAGAATGAAGAGAAAAATAAAAAAAAAATACCAGAGAAGAAAGATGAAGAAGAAGAAGAAGAAGAAGAAGAAGAAGAAGAAGAAGAAGATGGAAAAGAAAAATAAATTTATATAATTGTTTAGCCATTTTATTTTTTAATACGATCATAACCAGAACAAGATTATTTCTCGAAGATCTCTCTTAAATTCAAATAGACTATTCGATGCAGACTTTCGTGATGAATCGTATACGAAAGAGCATAGGTAATCACGATTTCATCCAGATTTAGCCCCTCTAAGAGGATTTTAGAAAGCGAGGAAGCGTAAATCAAGTACATTCGTCAAAGTAATCAATCACATTTGTGGAAATGATTGTCGCTGCCATGGCAATAATCGTCGCCAACAAATCGGCTTCCAATTATTCTTCGATCCGTTAATACCACGTCAAAACTGCTATTATTGAACGTTCGTGTCCTCCTTTCCGTTTATTCATCGACAGCGCGATGAATGGTGATGATTTTCTTGCGGGTTACACAATTCAGAATTTAAGTTTTAAGTCGATATTCCAGGAAAGAAATATTAAGCCATTTATTTATTTTTTTTTTCAAATTTTCTTTTCTCAAAATTCGTGATCTTTCGTTCGAATGTCTCACGTTCGAATCGACATCAAATGCATGAAATTATGCATTTCGATTCAAATCAATTATGTATCATATAAAATAATAATTCAAAATTCTTGTTTGTGTCCCTCATTATTTTATTGTGAATTTACGATTTCATAAAATTTATAGATTACACAATTGTACAACAATATTCTGCAACAATATACTGCGTTTAAAATATTAATTTCATTAGAATTATAATTGTAGATCGCCTCGTTATAAGAGTAGAGAACAAACGACAAACGAGTTTTTTGTTTGTTTTTTTTTTTTTTTTTTTTTTCGTACAATTCTTACTTTTGTACATTAAACAAAGAGAGAGAGAGAGAGAGAGAGAGAGAGAGAGAGAGAGAGAGAGAGAGAGAGAGAGAGAGAAAAATTAGGACACGTGTATTCATTTTCATATTTTTTAACCAACAACGCACACATTTTCATTTCGAATTTTAAAATTATAGCACAGCACGAATGTCGTGTTTTAATAACACTAAACGAACGGATATCAAAAAAAAAAAGAAAAATTTACCACACAGTAAAAACATCAGTAGATTGGAGAAATAATTATCATCCGTGTAGAGGAGAGAAAAGAATAGAAGAAAATGCGACTTGTTACAGGTGTAGATTTGCAACAATTCCAGGGTTGATTTTACCTCGCGATAAAACTCGCTATTAGGAATTCTTCCGATACGATCTTACGAGGAAACTTTTTCCCCGAATTAAAACCGAGTAGTTAGCAAGTTCGATGAAAGCACGAGTCACGCTAATAGAGTAGAGCTAATTGAAATAAAAATGAAATCCGGCAAGTTAACCCGATTTCTTCCCCTTCGTTCAAACGAATCAGAATTTTCGTCAGATTGGTATCGGCCAAGAAATTTATTCGCGCATCAACCCTTTTCTCTTATTAACCGATAAATTACACGTTTTTACAAACTTTTCTTTCTTCCCTTTCTTCTTGTAAGAATTCAGGCAACCGTTTCTATAATATATAGAGAAAAAATGATTAATAATTACGTGTCATCAATTAACCGGTTAAAATTGCGGTTAGAATTTATCAACGATATAATAAACGATCGAGAGGAAATATTTAAAATCGGACGAGGTAAGGATATATATTGATTCATCATCGGGTACAAGCAATTTCAACCGCAACACACCGTTTTTCATTTCGATAAGTAGCCCCCGAACGTTTGTGTTCACGGAACAACAACATTCTAATGTATGGGCCAACCGGCGGAAAGCTACTAAAGCAGATGTTTTATTCATAAAACGTTGATGTGATATAGTACCGCGGAGGAATATCACGCGGCTTTGTTTGTATTCCATTCCGTATTACCCAACCTTCCCATTATGTGAAAATGATACGCTATATATCTGTATCGAATACGCGGATATTGCGCTGCATCGATAACCCTCCCCCTGCGCATTATGCGGTCTTTTCCAGTTTTGCAATCGGAGGGGGTTGTTCCACGAAAGGTTATTTGGACGTAAACCGCGACGCTGCGCTCCTCAACGATGACTTATCGAGCGAAATCGTGCAGGCAGGCGGGCTTTAAGTTCATAAAATGACATTTAAATTTTTTAACGCAACTAGGAGAGAATAATAGCGGTTTCCTTTCAAACTGTTCATGCGTTCGTTTCAACCGTGAATCTGTCAAGACTTGAATGAATGGATTGAATTGAAATTTTCTTATCTCATCCAGTTTGGATCGAAGAGAGATATTAAGTGATATACAATGGAATTTGGAATCTATTTTTCAGTTTTACCAGTATTCGGATCTAAATTAAAAATGTTCAATAAAAGTTCACTTGACAAGAAGAGCTCTTTCTCGACAAGAGGCATAAAGACAATGTGTATAAATAAAATAATGTTGGAAAGGAAGTCGATCAAGCATAAAAGAAGTGGAATATTATCGATAAATCTATATATCGCTTTTCTTATTCTTACACTGCTTAGTGGAGCGTGATGACGCGTGACACAATATTAATAGATTTAATTTTTCTTTACTACCCTATACTTCCAAAGAAACGATAATTACAGATCGATAATTGATCAACAAATTAAAAATATATAATATTTTCGAAAATTAAAACTTTTCTTATAATAACTTTTTTTTTAATAAAAAATGGAAATAATAGAAATTACATAGAGAATTATTTAATTAAAATTAACCTATTCCAATTCACACCTCTTACGCTTAAAATATTTCCTTTATTCAAAACCTAAGAATCAAAATAAAGAGATTTACACAGTAAAGATATTTAAATAAAATTTCGACACTTTCAATCTCGGTTTTAGAAATATCGAAAAATGAATTGCTGCATAACGATGATCAACAAACATTTAACCGTTAATTACGAGAAATCGTGGAACGAATATCAGGATCCCGCGGAACGTCTTGCTAGGAGAATTCCAGTTTGAATCGAGTAGTCGTATCAGATCGAAGCAATTCAATCGTGCGAAATTGAAAAGCACGGAAGAGCATGAATCACCGTGCATTGAATCAGATCGAATGAGCTCGGATGTGTTCCGATCGGAAAAATCGAATCTCCAGGGGAAATGCCGCGATTACACACTTGCTTGCGACAATGGGGGGTGAGAAGAACAAATCAATAAACGTTTTCTCAGACTTTCCTCGCCCCCCACCCAACCGCCCTAATTTAAAAAACATCCTAAACCGAGTGGACGGAGAAAGCTCGTCCTGGAAAACGATAATAACAGCATCGCCGTGAATTTAAAAGTCCGATGCGAACGAAGAATGAAAAGACGAAGATTTAAAAGTCGCCGATGCAAGCAGAGCGGACGAGCTCTATTACTTAATTGCGCGTCGTCCTCAAGTTTCTCTTTAAAAATAAATAAGGCTGAATTCGATCGTTCGAGTCGAAATTTTTTTCTTTCTTTCTTTCTCACGAGAGAGAGAGAGAGAGAGAGAGAGGGGGATTGATACGTATGGAAATTCGTATGGAAACAATATCAATTTTTGATATTAACGGAATAAACATTTATCGAGTGCCTTGCGCGTGATTAATAATGGTATACGTGAACCACGTTCCAGCTTAATTAACATAAATTGCGTTCGAGAGTCTCAAATTGTAGTGTACACGGTTGTACAAGCATTTAGCACAAGCGCTAATGTTTCTCGAGCATTCATTTGTCTAATCCGACGTCGAATGGAAATTGTACCCGTTCGTCCGATGCGTCCGTTTTAATCGAGAAAAATATGATTGAACCATTTGAAAATTTTTAAGATTAAGAGAGTTATTCGATATTTATTAGGATATCATCCAGATTCACGAATTATTGACCTTTTTCTTCAATTTTCACTCCAAACTACCTTTAACCCTTTACTCTTCTACTTCTCGATATATTTTGTTCGAGATTAAAAACGTCACAGAAGAAGAAATATTTTCATTCATTTTTACGAAAAGCTTACTATATTTGCACGACATCGAAACGTTTACAATTAGAGCAACAATTAGAAACCAATACGTGCGTATCACGTAGATAAAATTTCGAGGCGGAAAGAAAACAATCGAAAGCAGAAAAGTTTCGAGTTAATTAACGTTTCCAATTAATACCTAAGTTCCCTGCTTACAAACGGGGAAGCCAATTTTTATAAATCAGGACGTTGCGGGGTCGAGAAGAAAGAAATCTTTCTCTGTCCGGGACTTTAGTTTTCCGGGTATAAATGGAAAAATAAATGTCTCGATTCGAAGTTCATTGTCCTGGGTGGGCCAGATAGGGAGGAAGGGTTGGAAACGATAAAAGGGGAATGGTACAAAGTGGCGGAAAAGGTGGTAAGGTGTGCCGCCTTATACTATTGAATTATTGATGAGAAAATTCGACTTGGGATTTTAGTAAATAATTTATCGGGAACACCGTCATAAAATTATTCCCAAGTTTCTTCTCCTCCTCCTCCTCGAGACACCATCGTCCACCACCGTGGTGGGAAACTTTCTTTTGTTTCCACGCGAACAATCCGCAGAGTAAACTTGGCCGAAATAAAGTGAAGTTTATTGTTTGTCGGCGGTAACGAGGAGGCGTGTGAAGAAAGAAAATTAGGACGAGGGCGTGGAAACAGATTGTAATTAAAGTTTATTGGCTAATTTGGATTTATCATTGCATTATACTTCGTACGTTGATCATCTCTTCGTTATACATAAAAAAATTGTGCCAAATTCTTAGTAAACGATTTTTGGATATATATTTTTTGGATATATAAATATTCATTCATTCAGGTTCATCGTTATTGTATAATTACATTCCTGCGTCTTTCCATTTCCTCGACAATGATAATAACAAAACGGATGAATTAAAAATAAATCTCTATTTAGGTTCCGTATATTTCGTATAACTATAACGTATTAAAGGAATGGAACTTGAAATAGAGAAATAATGGTCATAACTGTATTTCATACCGTAATACTTTTCCTCTTTTAAAACAGTTTCTCTTCAAAGACGTATAGCTTCCACCAGTTCTATAAAAATTCGTACCACTTACGCTAACATATTTCGTCATTAACTTTCTATTCCATGCCTCATATAATTCAAGTTAAATCTACAAACTAAAATTATCCCCCCCCTCCAAAAAAACATATATCATTTCATTGCAGATCACTGACTTGACAAAAAAAAAAAAAAAAAAGAAAATGCAGAAGAATAAAATAGAATAAAAACGTCGCGGAACACCAATTAAAGATAAGGATTAAACAGTAATTAAAACGAGACTAGAAGAATCCATTATCAGAAACGAATCGATTGTATCACCGAACGTTGTTAATTTTTCCAATTATCCTCCGTTACATAACCTTAACATCCCTTAAACGAATTTCACCGAATACAAGGAATAATGGAAAGATGTTTCATAATTAATAATCACAATAATTTGCAATCCGATAAAACGATTGATTCATTTTACATTCCTTAAATACATCCATATATATATCATGATTCGGCACACAGATCCCGCCATAATTCCTTAATCGAAACGTCGATAAACAATCATCCTTTCGAGGGCAAAGGGAGAAGAAAGAGAGAGAGAGAGAGAGAAAAAAACAAAAGAAAAGAAAAGAAGAAGAAACGAGAAGAGGAAGATAGCCGGTAATTATTTAACGTCACGATCCGCTAAAAGGATTCCCACGGAGGCGCGCGCGCCGCCCAGAAATTATCGCATAAAGAGCGCTATTTACAGGCGGAGAAAGAAGCAGCGAAGGGATAAGAATAGAACGAGACGAGACGAGGGGGGGGGAGGAGAGGAGAAGGGAGTTGGTGCGCGTGCCTTCGTTTCAGAGGATAAACCTAAAGATAAAAATGTCCTGAACGGAACTTCGTGTCTGTCTTCTTGTTGGGGAATGGAGGACGACAGAGGAGGGAGAAATACGAGGAAAAAGAGGGATTATGGCGAAGGTGTTGGCGAGACGAGGAGGACAAGAGAACGAAAGGATAGAAGGAAGGAAGGAAGGAAGGAAGGAAGGAAGGAAGGAAGGAAGACTGGTATAAAGTAACGCGAAACAGTGCTGCATTATTCACAGCATGAATTATTGATGAGCGTCGCGTAAAATATGAACGCTGGCGAGTCGTTATCAACGCCAGCGCAGCTCGTGCCTCCTCTTTGTCCCCTCTTTCTGTATCCGCGCGCACGCCAGCCTCTGCACCTTCCCTCTTCCTTTTTCAACCCCTCGATGTTACGTCTCGCCGCAGGGAGACGGTGACGGACCCGAGGAGAACCCGTTTCCCCGAGGCCGGTGCGGCTGCGAACGAACAAATGGGACGAGACAGACGACACCGCACATATTGTATTACGTCATATCCCGGCGAGGATCATGCTCTCGTTATTCCTTGGCCTCCTCGCGTTTTACGCCCCTCCGCGCCTCTCCTCCTAGGCCTTCAAACCCGGCCAAACATCCGTTGATAGGATGTCGTTTCGCCTTCCTATTCGTCGTCACCACTTTCTCCCGGCTCGGAAGGAGCCAAGTTTTTCAGAAAAATGTGAAAAATGTGAAAATTTCTCCCGTGCTATTCAATTAAGGAAATTATACTGTATAACGATCGCGTGACTTATTAAAGAGGTAGAAGAGCACTGTATAACTTTCTCGTTCCAAACGTGGCTCCATAATAATAATAAAATTCTATTTAATTATATCCGTATCATATTTCCATTTGTCGACGATCCCCAGCTTCAGATATTTCTTCAGGGAAGAATATGGGATAAGATAGATAGATTTGCATTTCTTACGGCGTCGTGATCGTCTTGGTGGATTTTTGTAGCGTGGCATACCTTCGCGTTTAGAACACCTCCCCATCGGCCTTCCGGAATACTGAACCTGTCTCGAGGAGAGAGAGGCAGCCTCGTGGCTCGTCGAGAATGTTCACACGTTATCGTGGAAGGAGAGTCTTCTAATTTGGAAAATTGCTCGTCCGCCCCATCCCCAACCGAGAGAATTATTTATGCTCCTCGAAATTGGTAATATGTCCTTACTTTACATACCCTCCACACCACCCTCTAATACCCGGGGTAATGTAATATTACGTATTCGTCCCTGTCGCAATTCTATCCTCCTTTACGTCTTTATTCACCCCCTCCCCCCTCTTTTTTCGTGAAAATAATTTTCTTGAATCTCAAATATAAATTCAATTTTTATTGGAACTCGTTCGTTTCGATTAAACGTATTATATTCGTGAAATTGAAGTTCGTATACTTGATATATATCTCGAGGATAGAAAAAGAGGAGAGAAGAGAAATTTTATAATTGAACGAAATTGAACAACTGGAACGATTAAACTTGTCAAGAAGGGGATTTCATATTTTTTTTTTTTTTTATTCCAGTGAAGAGCGCGAAAATATGTTTTTACGAAATTAATATTGTAATATTTATCGAGATGGAAGTGTGTATCTACATGCATCTACTTACTTTCATCATGACATCATTTTCATTTATATGTAAAATAGATGCTACAAACCAACGGTTATTCCAACGTTAAAGAACGCTTTGTTAATTTTATTTATACTATGGTAATTTATGATATTTCGTTCTCTCATTCGAACGAAACGTACGTGTCTTTTTCATAAAAAAAAAAAAAAAAAAAAATATTTTTAGAATAATAAATCATCGAGAAATGCGAATAATGTATATCTAACTAATCGTATTTTCGAAATATATATAACGTGTCTGTTGAAACTAATTGAATAATTGATAAAACGTCCACGAAAAATCATCACTAGAAGAGTAATCGAACGAAGAAAACTTCTTCTTCATCGTCATTGAAAAGAGAGATCCGCTTACTTATCTACTCCAGTCAAAGTGAAATCAATTTATTAGCCAAAAACGTGATTTAATCATCGCGCGACAGCACACCTTTTCATTTCTACCGTGATAAAACAATCATGGGGAGGGAGGGAGAGGCAAGGACGTGCCCTCCAGCGCAATTTTCCCTTTCTGCGTTTCCAATTACGCGGGAGAGTTTATTAATTTCCAAAGATACCGCCCTCAAACGAAATTCCTCCTCTCTCTCTCTCTCTCTCTCTCTCTGGACGAGAGACGAGGAAAGAGTAGATACAAAGAGGAGAAAAAGAAAACGTGAAAAAGGAAGGAAGGAAGAAGCGTGGAAGAAAAGAAAAGCGTTATCAGCAATAGAGAGAAAGTTTTGCTGCAACAAACGACCACTCCCCTCCTCTCCTTCTTTCCATCCTCTTCTCTTTCTCTCGTTATTCTCTTATTAGTTCGCGTCCCGATTGTGTATCCCGCAACACCCCCGTTCCGTCCCTTCATCAACCGAGGGATCGCTCATCCACGTAAATACGGCGTGAGAAAATCGTTTAAGCTCCCGCACGGAACATCCTTTGCGTTCTTGTTTAAGCCGAGATAAAAGAAAATACTAGTGAAGACGACGACGCCGCTCGTAAATGCACCTTTAATGGCGGTCGTGAAAGATTATCCGACGATCGTGGAGGGGCAAGATAGTGGGGGGGGCGAAGGTAGGTGGGCTCGTGTGTTTCGTTATTTATCGTCAATTACGCGCACGTGTAAGATTGTGTGGTACGGCGTGAATAGGAAGAGCTCTTTAAACTCGAAGTTTATTCAATTCGGCTTCTCATAAAGCCGCCCTACGATGAGGTCGCCCTTTCTGATTCGATTATCGCGCTTCTAAACGCTTCTCTCAGATCCCAAACGAGAGGAGCTATGGGAATGGATGAAAGTATTCGAGGATTGAACGAATCTTAAAAATCTGATGATTGAGATTAACGATTGAAAGGTTGTTTTTAAGATGAAATCGAATCTTATCGAATTATGTATCGAAAGTGGTGAATAATTAAAACGATCGCCCATCAATCAACACGAATGATAAGAATCCGATAATCCAAAAATTCGTTTCTACGATTCCCTAATTCAAAAAGAGAAAGAACGAAAGAATTTGCATTGCTCGAGTTTTTATTGCATTGCGCTTAAGGCAATAGATCGAGGAGGACGATATAACGTGAGGAACGAGGCGCGTCACCTCGTCTGTGATGGCAATCCTGAGGCGTCGATTCTCAGGGGCACGATATAATTTCATAATCAGAGAACGAACGAGCGGGGAAACGGTTTCCTCCGATCGCACGTGAACATCATTCGAAACGGCGAGGCCGGGATCACGTGTTAAGCAGATATAAGCGCGTGTATAAGCCGGATGAGTGGGAGGGAGTGAAACGGTTCCTGTAAAGGGAACCGCATCCGACGATATTGCAAAACAGCCAAAAGGAATTCACGAATCTGCCGTTACCCCTCAAGGCTTGCATTATGACGCGATGCATAATGCAACGACGAGGCGGCATCATACATAGCAATGTCGGATATGGATATGATTTCGAAAAGGATTTCCCTTCCGAGCCCGTTTTTAACCCCTTTCTCTCTGTTCTGTGCCGGCTCTCGATGAAGATGGATCTTAAATTATGATGGAACGTGATTGTTCGTTTGTTTTTCTTTTTTTTTTTTTTTTTAATGCACTCTTCTCGTATTGCAAATATGATTACCCAATGGTTTAAAAATCGTGTGGTTTTCTTGAGAAGAAGAGTTTGGTTGTTTGTAAATTTCATGAGAATTTTCTATCAATCGTAGAATATATCTTGGGATAGATATTTAAATATTTAAATATTAATTTTGAATTAGTATGGACGAAGAAGAAAATTTATTTGTAAAATGATTCTGCTTTAATAGACGAATATTATAAATTTATAAATTTCGCTTAAAAATCTTAGATATATTTTAAAAATAAACGAGGAAAAAAAAAACTGCGAAACAGTGGGAAAGAAAGAAAGAGAAACGAGACGAAAATGCAAATTCGAAGATAAATCCAGAGCGGTGGATAAGAATGTCCACTAGGAAGGAAGGAAAAAGTTCGTGAAAAGTGTGTATCCTGATAAAAAGGTTGGATTATAAGGAAAATTAGAAATTGGTCGGAACGAGAAACGTAAGAATGGAAAAAGCATATAAAGATAATAAAATAGTGGAGGAAATGGGGCACGTGACAGAAATATCGTTGAACGAGAAAATTAAAGAATCTAAGGGGAGGAAGTGTGTAATACCGAAAAAAGAAAAAAAAAAAATCAACTGTGGAAAATAATATTAGGAAAAAAGAGAGAAATAAAAATAAAACGAGACAGGTATGAAGATAGAACGAGAATATAACGCGATACAATTTTTATTCTTTGTAGAGACTGTGACTTTGAGAAACGTAAGTATGCAACAAATGACGTGACTCGACGAAAAAGTTTTATTAAATTAAAAAAAGAGATGGCTATTAGTTTTAACAAGTCAGAGTAGTTAGTAGCAATAAAAAGCGTTATTTACATTTACTATCTTGGCACTTACATTTAATTATCCTAATTTAATTTTATAACAATCGAGGCAACGATAATTGTTGCATTTATGCAAATTTTTTCATTCTCTCTGTTTCGCACACAGTGAATTTGGATAATTGCAAAAAAATTTTTTTTCTAAAAGTTAACCAACTATAAATAATAATCTTCTATCTATTTATTTTTCTTTTCCCGAACAGAAGCAGTTCTGATTAAGAAACGTTAAGAAAGGAAGTTGAAATTGCACCATCAAAAGAAAGACTTAGGAAATAAAATTGTGTCAGCAGCACGCGTGACGTTCCAGGGAATCGAGTAAAAAATAAGTACGTGGAGGAAATATCAAAACTTGTAAGCGAAATATCAAAAAAGCGAAAATTTCCGTTCGTGACCCTGTATTTCTAATACCGTGTATAGGACACTGAAAAATGATACGTCACTCAACTTTTAGATACTGACCTGCCACAACTATTTTTATACATCCATGCATCGATCTCTTAACTTTTTCTCCATTTTCAAACAACACAATGATAAATACACATCTATTTCACATTCGACTTGATCATCTAATATTACTCATTGACCCATTAAGCTTTTTCAAATTACCAATAAATTAATTCGAAAATTTTTCAACTCGATACATCTGATTTAAAAACAAGAAAAAATACAAATTTAACATTTATAGATTCTAAAAAAAAAAAAAAAAAAAAAAAAAATGAAATTATTCTTTCGACACATGCTATTCCAACAACGCAAATTCTTCGCCGATATCTAAAGTCACCCCTCCTTCTGTGCACTCCACGCATCCTCAATCCATTTCCTCAATAAAATGTCGCAGTCCAAGGAAAAGAATTTTACCCAACATTCCGCACATTCACACCAAAAGCGCGCGATACCCCGTTCGACACGTCGCGTCGCAAATTATTCGAACCAACTCTGAAAGGTTAAAGGCGCGCGACACGTTTCTCGACAACGGGGAACGATCTCTACGTGTTACGCTATTGACAATCGAACGCATCTCCTCCAGACGTAACGTTAAACGTAATTTCATCTATATCCGTGTCTCAATACCAGAGATTTGAGAAAAAAAAAGGCGCACAATGAAGAAGAGGCAGAGACAGGAAAACAAACGAGAAGGACCACAAAATTGTAACAGATTTGAAAGATTAATTAAAATTTCGAATAATATTTATTCGACTAAACTATTGTATATTTAACAATTATACCTTCTTCGATTATACTATAATAATAATTAAATTGCAGCTTCGAAATTCAATGGTTCGATAGTAATAAATAATAAATCGAATAACAATAAATTATTCAGATAACTTATTCTTAATCTTGAATTCGTTAGAGAGACACCGGGTGTATACTGAAACACGCGTGTAACGTTGCTTCACTGTTTACACGCATTCCGTTCTCCATTGATCCTCTTTGCACGAGGGTAGTTCGCTCTTGGGATTGTTTATAAGACTTCTCTCTCTCTCTATCTTCTTCTCTCGGCCTTCGATTCGGCTACCTCCTTTCCTCTCCGCCCTCCTTTCTCCTCCTCGCGATCTCCTTTTCTAGTTTTTCTACCCCCGCTGCCACCAACTCGATGCCAGACAACAAGGGAGATTGTATGTATTACCTCGGCTGTCTGCCGCACGCTTGCCCCGACTCTTCCCAATCTACTTTCGAATCTCGCCACGACCGATACAAGCCAGTGTGCTCTCGCAATGCAATGCGATCAAATCGAACCCTCCTTGTATTCTGTCACGGACTTGAAATCCATACTCTATATACGTGGATATATATATATATATGTGTGTGTGTATGTGTGTGTGTGTGTGAATAGTACGTAAAGGGCGTTTCAGAATTATAGGTTAGAGAAGCAATGGGTCGACGGGTATTATGAAATGGATGGATTTTTATCTCTGAGAGAGAAATATCAGTTCCTTTTTTTTTTTTTTCAATTTTTTTGGTTGTCACTTTTGTTTCCGCACGTGTGATATTTTAATATCATATTACGTTTTTTTTCTTTTTTTTATCAACGTCGAAGTTTTGCTTCACCAGTTTAATTTATTATTTTTTTTTTTTATTTTTCTTAAGTTCTAAGAATATGAATTAATCGTTAATAATAATAATAATAATAAAAGTAATAAGAGATAGTAAAAGCACGATTAAAAGTTGTCTCTGTATAGATCTAAATTTTGTCATCGCATAATTCAAGATTAAACTTATTCGATCTCTTAATGCTCTCTTGTCATCGTTATGACAATATCACACTCTGAAAAGAAATTAATGTACTCTTTATTAAATAAATCGAAATTCAAAAATAAATCGAACGTACAGATGATTACTTTCGATCGCGTACTCTCGAAGCGTTCTATTCACACACAAGCACACACATGCAGTATCCACGATACTTTTCGCAATACTGTCTTTTGGTGTGGAGACGTCTCTGGACCGCAGAAAATTTGATGGAACTCGACGCACCGGGTGAATGTTCGCTTTTAATCCACGTGACATGGGAGGAGGCGTGCTAGATATCGGTGAGAAATGATGGATGACGCCCAATGACTTTCCGCTCTCGTTTCAATCGAATCGCTATTAAGTCGGCCGGAACGAGATGACGAGATGAATGATTCCGTGTCGTTTGCTCCTCTTCGCGCTCGAGATCTTTTATCTGTCCGCGATACGTTTGTGAACGTTATTCTCGAATTGTTTAATTTGAAAGATAGCTATGTTTCTATTCTATTCGTTTCGAAGAGAGAGAGAGAGAGAGAGCTTTATTATATTGTATTACTTTTTCAAATGGATTTTAATGTTTCTCTTTCTTTCAAAGAAGTCGATTTTATCTTGGAAACGTGATCGAACATTTTTTTGAAACGTTTAATAATTTTTTAAAGCGTAGAATAGAATCGCACGCGACTTTTTAAAAAAAATCTTTTTCACGAGAGGAAAAATACAGGGATATAAGCTTACATTTCGTGTGATATTAGATATGCACATTACCCTCAGTGCCTTTGAATTTATTCCTTTTACATTTTAAAATTAGATAATTTTAACTCGTATTAATAATTTCGAAGGAATTCCATTTTGATATTTTTAGAATTTTGCATATTTCGTTCGACGATTATTAATTTAATTCGAACGTAATAATTATGTTCTCGTCAAGATTTCCTTAATGTAACGTTTTTGAAAAACATTATCCAACGTATGCTCAAATATTTATTTATTACGCTGCAATTAGTCTAGTCTATTCCCCATAAAATTTTCAATTTCTCTCGGCATGAAATAACATAGTTCTTTCATCTCTCTTTAATTAAAGCACAAGTAATTAAAGGCTATCCTTTGTCTTAGTATAAACAGCTTCTTGGAGAGCGAGATATTTAATAATGCCGAACGTTGATTTATAACCGTCCAATAAATTAATCACCTCTATCTGAATTTAATTATTCCAGCTGCGATTGAAACCTCTATCGACCGAGAAATTAAACCCTTCTTGATAATATTCTTGAAATATCCCTATTGTGAATGACAGCTCATCTCCTTTCACGCCTTCGTTCGAATTCTCGATCCACCATTTATTTTGTCCAACATCCAATTGTTAAACTTTTGCACACAGCACAGAGTGTGCATTCTAATTCCGTTCTTCCGATCAGAATCGTAATATTTAGATTTAAAAGAACGGGTGAAAAGGGGTCGTGGCAATTCGTATTTATTTTCCACGACGTGACATACGCGTAACAATATTTTAACATAATGACGGGGGCGTTTATTATTTAAATTATGAGCAGAAATCTGCGGCTAAGAAGCGCGGGCTTTGCACGCGCGCGATAATGAGCGTGCCGTTTGAAAAATTGCACAAAACGCCCGTTCCCCTTTTTCCGTTTTTGCCTTCATTTGCGATATATCTCATTTTGCCGGGGAAACGTCACGTTTTAATTAGTCAATTAAATCACGATACAAGAGATTTTTATCGTTATTATATTTATTAATAAAATATACAATTGTTGCTTAGTCGCTTGAATAAATTGAGATTCTTTTTTTTTTTTTTTTTTTTTTTAACTTTTAAGAAAGATAAAAATATCTATTATGACAAATTATATTTTCTGTCTGATAATAATTTCACTCGTACTTCGTTCTTCTTATTGTTTCATTACTAAATTTTGAAAAAATTTAATAATACTTGGCGAAGAAGAATTTTTAATAAGTTTGAATAAGTTTAAGTAAATATTATTTTAATTATTTGTTAATTTTTTTGTTTGTAAAATTCTTCTTCGTATCTCTCTTTTTTTCTTCAACAGAAAGAAATTTTTGATGAAAATTTAATCATACTCAGGCCAGAAAGAAACAAGGGGCCTTCCTTCGTTGGTATCTTTCCAAGGTAACTTCATATTTCCAAATATTTCCACTTTCTACGCCACGTTTCTTTACTTTGTCACGCGCCATCTTATCTTTACGTGTAATTTCGCCGTTTCGTTCTCACAACTCGTTTCTCCCTTTAATCCGGTTGTGTTGTTCGTGAAAAAAATATTCGGCATAACGACCTCTTTAATTTGCATAACGAAATATAAAAATACCAGAATGAAACCGGTGGAAACGCGGCTCAAAACAATTAAAAAAAAAAGGATCTCCGTCGTTCACAGGGAGAATATCAAATATATTAGATATGAAAGGAAAAAAATAAAACTGGAAGCGATAAAAGTGTTTCGTTATTCAATGACGAATTTTTAATATCTCACGTGGAAAAAATATACAAAGCACACAAGATATTCGTTTAAGTTATACAAAGAAAATTCACTTTTTTTACTTTTAATTTTTCTAATCTTTTCACGACTCGAAACCTATTATCGAAAATACCCCCCACCCCCAAATATTCCAATTAAACAGCAATAGTTCCAAACTCTCGTTGTTTCTTGCAAGTTATGAACACGAAATTACAATTTCCGATTATCGATTATCGATTTCATTTCATTTAAGAAGAGAACGAATAAAAACTGGATGAATCGATCCACAAACGCACGATAACGTATGGTTCCCCTTCCTCCAAAAAAAAAAAAAAAAAAAGAAAAAGAAAAAGAAAAAAAAGACAACTCGTAACTTTAACTCGTTTAGACGTTAGGGTGTGTAGAACATTCTAGGGTGTGGAAACGATCAACGAAATGATTTTCCAGTCGGGGAAGAAGTAAAACTCGCGAATGCGTTCCTCGACCCACCCCTAACGAACGTGTACTTTCGCTGACCGCGTCTTTTTCCCCCCTTCTCTCCCCAATTTCTTCCTTCCCTCCTTTCTTCCATCTTTCATTCCCAAGGGGAGAAAACCAATGCTCGAAGACTCGACCACCCCTCGAGAAACCCAATTGAGTTCCGGTTCATCCGATTATCGCGCTATACAACACCTGTGTATGAAACGAGACCGATGATAGAGGCTGATGCGCCTCTATCGTCAAGAGGGTGGAGTCGCGTCAACGTGGCGGAGGAATGCCGCGAGAGGATGGACCAACGATTAATCACGTTTCACTAGAACCGAGCCAACCAATTTGCCCGGAAAGGTCGTTGTTTTCGGATAAGGGAGGGAGGGAGGGAGGGGAGGAGAGAAGGAGGAAGGGAGAGGAACAATCGACCGGAGTCCGACTCGAAAGAGTATGGACAAACAATCTTATCTTATCCGTCCAAGAGATAGGACTCTCAATTTCTGTTCCCTCTCTTCGTGCCTCGATGAATTCCTTCCCTCGTTTCGATTCGAGGTTCGCTCCAAGCTTTGTCGAGGAGGTCGATCTTCTCTATTTTTTTTCCCCACTTGTCTGGGACAAGATGACTGTTGTTGCGACGGTGATAGACGGTTTATCACGATGTCGACTGATAAATATTGGCTGAAGGGGAATATCGGAAGCAAACAGGTGTTCCAGGTGGTGGTAATGGAGAAGAGGGGAGGGGGAGGCTGTTCTCGCGCACCGTTTTTTCGATACGGGAAGAATCCGGTTGGAAGTAAGTTTTTTCCTTAGGAAATTTTCTAACTTTCTTCTCGTGTACACGTTTCCTTTTTTTTTTTTTCTTCGCCGAGATTCGTTATCCGAATCTTTAAATCTTTAAACGTGTTAAAAAATTGGATGAAGTTAATTTTCTCTCTTACGGTACATTTTAATCGTGTAATTTTTCAGAAAATCAATTTGTTTACTTATAACTATAGCGTTAAACGAAACGACGCTTGGACAATCGATGCGAGATCGTTATCGATTACACCCGTGGAAAATTATGAATTCGCACAAAGGGAAATTTCAATTTCAAGCTAGCAATTTCCGCGCAAAGAAAATTAATTTTATGCACGGGCATAGAAATACGGACGGTTGAATTAGATTTAGATGAATGTGGCTGATTGGATGGCGGTCGGTTCACGTAACGTGTAACGTGCAATTGCGAAGAAGAAACAGGGATGGATGTGAAAAGCAGGATAAACAATCACAAAGAGATTGAATAGCCAGTAGTTATGTATAAATTATGACGTTTCGGATTAATTTGCACGCCATTTAATAAACGCGAACACGCGTTAATATTGAACATTTCTGGAAACTACCTTTGATCAACTTCTTCTCGTTCAAAATGCAGAGACGCCGGTGTTAACTTTTCAAACAACATTTTTATTCCGCGCAACAGTTCGTCGTCTTTCCAATTAATGAATATAATCCCCCATCTGAGATTAATCGAAAATTCTGTTACATCTATATGTACGATATCTAGCATAGAGCGTCTTACGTCAACATCATATTGCAATCAGTGTTAGGACTGTTGAATTTATGGTCGACTAAATCCACAAATTACTACTATGCAAGTAGTTGGTCTAAATGCAACTCGCAACCGTAAACATAGATACTGGTATTTACACCATACTGGGTCATGGTAGAGCGATTCGGCGGGACCGACGTTAATATTCGGACAACGCTAAACCGATTTTCTTGCGACAAATAATAATCAAACTTAACTTTGACGAAAACAAAGGGATAGCGCGAGCCTGGTATTATTTTTTCTTTATCAATTCTCTAGAGAAAATTGAATTTAGAAAATTAATAGAGCTCGAAAGAGGAAAAGAAATTCAATTTAAGTAAACAAACGTTTCAAAGAATATTATTATAAGAATATCAAAATTTCGAAATACTTTATTCGAAACGAATCTCGTTTAAAGATTGAAAATAAAAGTATCGAGTATAATGCAACGATACAAACAGAAATATCTGTCGTTTGTCGAACACGTAATGTATTCGAGAGGGACGGTAATGCATTCTCGTTAGTCGAGCATAATTTAAACTGAATAATGGGTGATTGACGTCCGGACGAGGAAACACTCTCAGCCATCCATCCCTACATCTGATTCCAGTGTACAAACCTAATCACGATTCGGAGGACAGACGGTAGGAGAGTGAAAGGATTAAGTAAATCGAATACCGAATTGCACGTTACAAAACTCAATAACGATTTCAAAAGTGTTCTTTCCCCTCTACCTTCTCTCGGAACAATCATCGAAATATCGAATTTTGTAAATAAATCAAAAATTTACAAAATATAATGCACACATATAAAAAGTTGAATTTTCTAAATTTTCACATTTATCCTTCGCAAAGAATATAATTGAATCTCGATACGAATAGAATAGAATTTTGAATGTAGACGTTTTTAGAGACGATTCAAAGTTTCATTCATCGAGAAACGAAATAATATTTGTAATTGCGCAATCTCGAACGAGATGCGTAAGGAAAATACACAAATACGGAAAAAGAAAGGCGAGGCAGATTTGTGTCGGCGTGACGAAATGACGAGAAAGTTCGTTAAAGCTCCTTATGTTTATCCACCGGCGTAAATCCGCGTTTTGTTCCACCGAATATTCTCCCCGGACAAATCGTTGCTAAATTCTATCCCCGGAGGGAAGGTTGGCCGGGCGCCAACGTAGCCGAGACACCATCTACTAAACTTATTTAATTATTTTTCTATCAACCGTTACCCTCTTGTCTTGTGCGATATGAAACCAGGTGAGAGAATCGGGCCAACTTACCGCAAACTTATTTAATTATTCGATCAATGGGACCGTTTTTCACTCGTTTCGCGCGATCCAAAAAGAAACGATCAAAAATAATTTTCGATTTTTAATTAGAACGTTGAAAGATTTGATTCCTCTCACGAGCGAGAAATCAAATTTAATTTAAAATGATATTTTTTCAGAGACCAAATCGCAAATTGAACGTTATTTCTTAAGCGAACAATAAATTAAAAAATAAAATTACAAAAATTAGAACCACGTTAATACGTTTTACCACGCCGATTAAATAAACCATCGTTGAACGTTAAAAATCGTACGAGACTCGATCGTTGTAAGCAACGCGCGACACAGAGAGAGGGAGGGCAGCAATCTATTTTCTCGGAGGAACGGCTCGATTCGAATTCCTCCCAAATTTTCGAAGGATACAACGAACCATTCTCCTCGAACCATCGAAGAGCGATTAAGATTCGGGAAACGGTGAATTAATTCGAACGACAAGCCCAGCCGCCATCCCCTCGGCGAATAAACATCAACGGCAGAAGTTGACCGCCCTCGTCCTTTCGGCCCTGGATGTCGGTTTCCGGCGCATATCCGCCGGAATTCGTCCAAACCTGCCCCCCCCCCTCTCCGCGTGTTTGGCACAGCTTTCCAAACCTCGTTTCCCTCCCTCCCCCTCCGTCTGCATCGGACGTCGCGGTGACGGGGAGGGCTGGTCTGGTGATTTCGCTGTATAAACCGAACTGTGTCGATCGCAATCCGCGAATTGGCGCGATACGAATTGATATCCAATTCGGGGGCCTCGGCGATCTGCGAAATTAGCGGGGCTAACTGCTTTTGCACCGCTCGCCCGATTGCACCCCAATTTCGAATTTACCCCGAGAACTGTTTGATCATTGACTTCGAGAGCTCGTTCGAAGGGGAGAGGCGTTTCCATCCTTGGCGTGTTTGCGTCCCGTTCCTTTTTTTTTTTATTCTTTTCGACGATGAGGAAGAAGAAGAAGAAGAAGAAGAAGAGAGGGCTTGTAGTACTTTTCTCTGTTCCTTTTTTTTTTTTTGTTTTCTGGATGGAGTTGGAGTTTTTCTTTTTTTTGTCGAGGATTTTGAGGTAATTCTGATCGTCCTAGAATGAAATTGAAGTAACGATTGAAATTCGTATTTGTGGTTTGTAAGAGAGAGAGAGAGAGAGAGAGAGAAGCGTTTTTTTTTTTTAGAACAAGAAAAGTTGCGAAGAAATATAGGAATGTGGAGGGTGAATCTTTAGAGAGCGATATGAGCAGTTCAAATAACTCGAAGAGTTATTTGTTGTTTGAGAAAAATGTTTCATATGAGAGTTATGTAGAAATTGATGTTGCAATTTTTCTGCAAATGGACACGAATGAAACTCAAATTTGTTTTCTTTTTTTTTTTTTTTTTTTAGTGAAATCACGTGTTTTTTGATTTTTCTGAAACATTTTCTGAAGCGAATATATCTAAAAAGAATTTAAAAATACAAAATAAAACGAATATTATCGATTTAAAAAGTTGAGAAAGAAAATCATACAGAGCAATGAGACATAAAACAGATTAATAATCAGGCATGCGAGAAGCACATATCTTTTATAATTTTACTTTTAATAACTTTTTTTAAACGCATGGAGCAACAAGAATTTGATAAGTGACACAGAAATATAAGGAAAAAGAAAAGAAAAGAAAAATTCGCATAGAATAAATAAAAGAGAATGTAATAACAATTCTTCTCCAAAAACAACTCTAAAAAAAAAGGAGACACGTATTCAGAAAAATACAGTGCACTGTAGTATGTAATTTTATTTGAAATTCATAAACCACGCCTCTATTCATTTTCCTTTGAGAATCGCAAAACTATTTCTTACGAAATATGAAACTCTTGGCGGCGTGTAAGGGAATTTAATAAAAAATGATTCCAATATCGATAGCACGTGACAAGTTGAATTTCTCATCCCGGGCCCCCTCTTGTGCATGCAATTTCAAATTCTCGTTCCCGATCGTTCTCACGGAATTTATTTAAGATCTGATGAGAAACCAATCGAATCGAAACGGTTTGTAAGAGATATATCCGTTCCGGAAATATCCGCCGCTTTTCCACCTATACAAAAGCTTAACAGCTGAAAATCGGGGATAACGACACGTGTATAGGATACGCCCATTTTACCCTTTCAAAAGACCCTCCATCTTTTATCGAGCAATTGTTTAAATGCAGCATCCATGTACTGCGTCCGATATTTCACTTCGATCGATCATTGATTACTTACTCGGATGAAGGAGATGACTACCAATTAATAATTCATTATTTTTCTTATTCCGTTCGAAATAATGTATCTCTCATAAAATTATTTATAAAGTTAAATTTGATCACAAAATTAACGTTCTCCTTCCATTCCTCGAGCCTAATCAACATACTATTGCTTATTTGAGTATCGATAAAAAAATCTCCTGTTCGAATGGCTAATTTCTCAATCAATGAAACGATAGAAGATAGAAGACGGTCCGATACCGAGTAAAATTCTCGAGAATCGAACCCGATTCCGTGCGAGCAAGATGAACAAACGCGAGACAGGGAAGGCAAACGACACCCGTAGACACCCGTTCACTTACCGATTGGCACGTTGACAGCAGCAAAGAGAACGACAAGGGCGCGATGGCAGAGCATTGTGCACTGCATGGAAAACGCGATGAATCGTCGTCGGTCGTTGGAACCAGCAGCTGCTCCTTTTATCTACTTAACCCTGTCATCTTTCGCGAGAACATCTGTTTCCAGTCCTCTGACGCATAGCATGCCTGAAACAAACCAGTGTACCATCCTTTAAAATACGTGTGTTTGATCGTTTCTACGTCCTTCTTCCTATCCTTTCCTTCCTTCTCTCCCTTTCTTTATACAGAATAATAATCGATCACTTTGCAATAACTCTACAAATTATTTTCGAAGAAAACAAGGAAGAAGCAATTGTATCACAAATGATCTCGAGAATACGGATAATTTCGTAGAGTTAAAAGAAGAAAAAGAAGAAGAAACAAGAATAAAACATTTACGTTTAAAGAGTGAAAATTTCTGATAATCGTTCACGTGTATAAAAAAAAAAGAAAAAAAATTTTCTAAACAAAGTCTTTTTTCTCTTCACGTTTGTAAGAATAATCATAGTTTATCGAGCCGTTTTATGCGCTACGTCCCCTCCCCCGTCGATTCCTGTTGACGAATCGAATTGGCAGAAACGGTGCTCGAACGCGTCTCTGTTTTGGACGAACGGACAGAAGGACGCCTCATCATCGGTCGGCCGCTTTATCGCTCGTTTCCACGTTGGCGAACTTTCGACTCGTGCACCCTTGCATCGCAAAACTGGCTACCCTAACCACTCCGTCGTTATCTGGCCCCAAAAGCTGCCGTTTCTCCTGGGTGACGTTCGATCCTGTTCCGCGGAACTTGACTAACAGGCCTCGGTCAAAGGTGAACTACGGCCGATGTTCCAGGGACGTGAGGAAGCTCTCGTGATGGGCTTTGTTTGCGGACCAAACGAGGTGTAATTGTTCCAGGGGATTTCGTTCGCTCGGATCTTGAGTGGGGACTTGGATGGACAAACACATATAGGTTTGTTACGGAGATTCGATTCACGAAATTAAGTTTTCAAACATTGTTCGAGAAGGATTGTTGTTTGTCGCCAAGTTTCAATTGGAGAACAGGTATTTTATTCATCGATTTTCTCGAATAACCAGACTTTCTAATCGCCTTTATAATCGACCAGAAACTTTGATTCTTTGACGAAATCCAACTCGGAGGAAACAATGCTGTTTCGAAATCTCGATCGATTGACGAGATTAGCGCAGATTAGCGATAGATCCGAAACAAATACGATTAAAAAATATCTTTTTCTTAGAGAATCGAAAAAGAGCGTTTCGAGGAGCAAGTTTCCGCGCTTTTATCTTTCATTGATCGAAAAATAAAACTGGCTTCGCGGTTACAACGATTTAAAGTTTTCCCTAATTTCAATAAGATTCGATCGAGTTTCAAATCACGATAAATATATTTATTTCTGGGAAAATATTACGACGATCTAATTCACGGTTGTAACGTTAAAAGTGGATGAGAATAAATCGTCTACATCGCGTCTACATTAGATAAGAAGAAAATCTAGCCGATATTCTTTCGAAATCACTGCGTCTGTCAAAATTTCGTTTCAATTTCGTTCCCAACGATAATACTACATGGAATTCTGTTCGCCCAAACTCGATCTCTTTTCTTCCCAAACCGCGAAACGACCACGAACGCGGGGCACAGAGGAAAGAAAAAAAGCAAACGATAACACCTATTGAAAAGAACAAAATCCACCACCTCCGGCGAGCACGTGTCGCGTTTGTTTATTCGACGAAACGAAAATCTGTAACGTATGGATATTATTCAAATTGTTGCTCGACATTCGCGATAACGCGAAATTGTTAATTTTCCATATTCCACGCGTTCACGACAACGCCACAATGTGCACACCATTGAACAGATTCCATTCGACCACGTGTAACGACGGGCCAGAGATATGGTTTCATCCTCTATAAAGTATTCGTAATTCTAATCTCTAGCGGTTCAAACAGTTGATGTCGCAATGCAAATCTCTCGAATCCGAATTTTTTTTTTTCATTGAAAAAAATTCCAAATTAAGAAAAGTTTTGCTCAATTCGTATTCCAAAATGTCTTCTTCTAGTTTCTCCAAGTTTTCTTATATACGTATCTCGTTTCGAATATAAATAGAGGATGATACGATCTGTAAAAATAATTACTTATTTTCATCGTGTCGAACTTGAATATATTTAAGATTTTTAAATGAAAGTAAAATGAAAGGGGGATTAGGAGGAAGATGTACGATTGAAAATAATAGTCCGTGTATTATACACATTTCGTTGTCGATACGACGATGTGACGATAAACTGTTAATTATCGTTGACGGTGGTTTGCTTTAAAACGGCATAAACAATATCAATATATATTATATATTAAATATATATAACGGGTGTATGCTCGGATGGTTTTATCGATTCAAGCGACAATGATTTCAAAAGTGATCGTCGAAATTATCTGACCCCGTGGTTCACTGTGCTGCTTACTCGATTTGCGACCGAATGATTCGACGAGAGATAAACATCAGAGATACTCATCGATTTGATTTCTCGATTTTTATTAATAATAAAGAGAAAATAAAGGAATCGAAAAATTCTTTTTCTTTTCTCAAATATTATCTCATGCCATACTCACTAATCCTCATCTTCCATTTAAATGCAACGTAGATATGACAAATATAACCTGTTCTCTAACATTATCATCGAAAATCAGCCGTAACATTATCCGTAACATTATGTCACCACAATTTGACACTAGTTGACACACGAGTAATGATATATTGGATTTTCGATAGAGACACACGTGTCCAAATTAATTTCTCGTCCAACCTTTGTCTAAAAAAAAAAGAAGAAGAAAGAAACAATAAGACACGTTTAATTAAATCTTCTGGAAAAATTTAATATAAACCACAAGCATAAAAATTTCAAGAATACCGTTCCATTATCTTGTATAAACCGTTGTTATCTGTACGCAATTATCGAAGTCACGATGAATCGAAGAAAAGAATCGCAGGATCTTGAAACGATTTAAGTCAAGTCGGTGTATATAAGATACACCGAGGGCAGAAATTTGCCAAGCACGTATACGATGAGAAAAATGTGGTTAAACGTGAATTGTAAAGCGTAACGTATGTACGGTGGAAGGTAAGTGACGGTGCGTTATACCGGTTGAATTATTTAAATTGTAACCGTACGCTCCGACTACAAATAAATTACGCGGTGAAATGTGTCGCGTGTCGGGGAATATAACACCTCGCGAAACGGGCTAAGTCCTGGTTACAAATATTATTGGTCGCGAAACGAAGATGGAGAAGACGATACGGCAAGTCGGTCGCGATTATTATGTTTATTGTTTTTCTAACAAGTGATAAGATATTGGAATGAATTCTCATCGAGCAAGAGACGATGGTATTGAGAGAACGATATAATTTGCATCGTTGTATTTTGTTCTAGCATAGACAAGGATGTAATAGAATAAATTTTTGTTTAATTTAATTTTGATCAAATAGAACAAGATTCTATCTGAAATTTTCTATTATAATTAAATAGATATTGCTCGATTTTTTTAAGAATATAAATTTTTTTCTATAAATCTTAATGTTAATCTTTCGTTACAAAATGATATTTAAATTTTTATAAAAATAAATATGCATGCTGCAGATAAATATTAAAAGTGTGTTGAAACTTTTTTTTTTTTTATGATGATGGAAAAAACAGTGTAAATTTAAAAATTCTTTTTCCTTTCTGCAAATATTAATCAATGTGTACGTGTTGAATTAAAATAAAATAGATAACAGAAAAGATTTTTCTTTTTTTTTCTTTTTTTCTTTTTTTAATTGAATTCGAAATAAATAAATCTAAAGAATTTAAACGATGACGAAATTTTTGCTCGTTATTTTCATTTACTTCGTTTAATAAGTGAATACCAAGGATGGTAATCCCTGAATAACGATATGTCTCCAATGTACAAGCTATCATGAGACACAAGTAGCGTTATTTGTCGTGGAAGATGACTACGTTTCGTGTTACAAAGTGGAAATGGAGCCCGTTTGAACTGTGAACCTTCAAAGAAAAAGAAATCACGGTAACTTTATCCAACTATCGTATTCGATCGCCACTTTAAGCATCAAATTCTTTTATGATGAAAAGGACGAAATTACGAGTGCCTTCAACGCTTCCTCACTTGAATTTTTAACATGGCTCAATTTGGAAGATGGAACCTTCCAAAATTTTTAACAATCATGTGAAAACATTCTACGATTTCTGCGATACACAAATTAAAATTATACCATTGCAAATCTCTCATAGTGTGGATCGCAAAATAATAACTCAACAATTCTAATTCATAATATCCAAAAAAATAAAGATAATAACAAAAATTTCGATATTAAATCCGACTATTCAATATCGATCGAAACTCAAGTTCAATAACAAAATTTATCCAAAAATAACAAAAATTCCAATGTTACAATGCAGCCAATTCTCCTCGAAACGAAAAACAAAAAAAAAAAAAAAAACGGAAAAAAAAATCGCTCGCGTTAAAAATGAAATTCAATTTCCACAATGGCTCAAAGGAAAATCGCAGAGGGGGTTTTTCCGTGGCGGTAAAAATTTTCTCGGCAATATTTGCGAAACCAGCTATATTCCTGTATACGTAGGTACGTACGTCTCCGCACCATGACGACGAGGCGACGTAAAATGCGAAACACGGAGCACGAAATGCTGCAGTTCGTTACCAACAAAGTAAAGCCGATCTATACCACAAACAGCACAAGTAGCGATGGCGGAAGCGGGCAACGAGTTGGCTCTCTTTCACGCAGACAGCTCGACAAAAAGGCTCGAGGCGGGGTTAACTCTAATTTACATTCTCGCGTACACGTGTACACCATTTACAATGTAACATACGTTGCTGGGTGACAAACTGCGAATGTCTCGACTTAACACCGAGGCGATTTCAAAAAGATAACTTTTTCTCCTTGCTGCTATTAAAAGAACATGGACCGTGTATCTTTCAATCCAGTCTTTTTTTTTTCTTCTCTCTTCTTCTTTTCTCTTACTTCTTGAAGTAGTTGATGATAAATATAATTGGTAAATATAATTGGTATAATTGGTAATGTTAAAAAATATTATTGATTCGAATCTATTTTTATTCTATAAAAATAGATCGATTTAATTTATCCCGATTAAGTCTACTTCTCCTTTTTAATTTTATCTTTAAAAGTGGTCAAGGATGGCACGTTTAAAAATGTATATTTCGTTATATATAATCTGGAATACTTTAGAAAAGGGCCACGTGTTGAACAATTTTCCACTTTCTGGACTCGAATAGAAAAGGAAAAGAAAGGGAATTCAAACTCCAATTGTTTCTGAATTATTCATTGCCTTGGTAGGTAAGAATTCATAACTCTACCGGGGAGTGTTTGAAAAAAAAGAATTACTTTGAAATACTTTGACCCAAGTTTTCTCAAGAATCATTAACGTTTTATCTCATCATCGCAGCATCTGCATAAATATTATCTTTCAAACTAGGATAATAAAATTATTATTTAGAAAATTCATCAGGTCCAAGTGGAAAACTTGTCACTTATGAAAACCTGTATAAATAAAAAATCTCTCTCTCGATTTTTCATAAAATATCATTCCCATCTCGTGGTTCGTGTAAGAAGGATTAACGAAAAGGGAACAGTTGCAACAGTGAAGTTCACCACGTTGCACGTGTAACAAGGGTTTACGTGCATAGATTAGATGCAGATTAAAGCGTACTCGGAGATGGGCTTAGCGTGAGAGATCACTCGTTCGAGATAATTATTTTTCAGGCATCACGTGATGCTTGCAAAGCGTGTGGTTTCCGGCGGATGATTAATCAGATCCGGGAAGCGTTGAAAGGATAAGGTGGTATTGTTAACTCGTTTCTACTTTTTCCCCTGAAACAGGATTGCATTTACCGAATTAGATCTACAAACACACTTTCATCCACTTTCTCTTATTGAAATAAATCTATCGACGCGCTTCCTGTTTTTCACAGAAGTAAAAATTATCGCACTTCATTTCTTTCTTTTCTCATTAAATGCGATCGTTTTTTTTTTATTTAAATCCAATCTTCAAACCGAATCACGCTTTGAATAATTAATTTTCCATTGAGTAACATTTTAGAGATAGAAACTATGCGATACTTTTCTCACTTAATTAAGGAAAAGAATTATTAATACAATCTATTTCTTCCTGAATTTATATTTCGAATTTTTTGGAATATTTCTTTTTTTTTTTTCCTCCCCTCCCCCAATAATGAGTATTATTTTAGAAATTTCTGAATATTTTTTCACTTAACAGAAGAAAAATATTTCCGTCGAAGATGGAAATACACGATTTGTATAATTTAGAAATTATCGCATCGCATTTGAATTTATCACTTTGATACCAAGATTTATATAGAACGTAAAATATTCACGATTCGTCGGTGAATTAGTCAGACACCTCAATTAATATCCCGATAAAACGTAATTACCAATTAATTAATCCAACGTGTTCAAATTTAACTTAACTTTAACGATAAACAATTAATTGACTCGATATATACAAATGCGGTATACATACACAACGAGTGACACGTCACGTATCGAATCCGCGAATACTTAACAACACATCTCTGAATAAATTTAAAACGACGAATAATTCGAATAAATTCGGGATTTATTAAACGGCGCGTCGCAAAGTGAAAATCCCGCCGAGTTAATTATCAAAGAATTTCTAAACGCGGCGCGAAATCTCGTCTATAACGCGTCCAATTAAAATAAATAACTTTGGGAAAACCGTCGGAGAAATTATCGTTTGATCATAAATGCAAAAACGCCACATCTCCCTGCCTCTGGATCGATATCCAAATAGATAGTTTAAAATAAAATTTCACAATTTCTCGATCGTTCCATCAAAACGTTTAAAATATTCATCATGGACCATTGATCCTGTGCACGGTGTGGCCCGCACTCTGTGGCACGGTATACTGTGTCACACGAAAACCGCGACACTATCACTTTTCCGATGATGATCGTTTGCGGCTGCACAGGTATTTCGGTACAAGAGTAGGCGAAATTTACGTGAAAATAAATTTGAAACGCTGCATGAACACCACAATTTCCGGATCGCTTTATTCAACGCGACCCCCACCCTCCCTCGTTCCGCCAATAAAAATGACGGAAACTTGTAAATTTCAATGTTGCCACAACGTTGGAGAAACAACAGCCCGATCTTATCTTTTCCTCTCGGATCGAGGATAAAATTGTTACGCGGATAGAATTGCTTTGGATTACACTTTTTACCCGATATTGTGCGTTATAGATTTCAATGATTACGGATTATATTCTTTCGAATGAAGAAAAGTTATTATTTTGGAAGTGGAATTTAAAGATTCGACGAAAATTTGCAAAGATTAATTACATTCTAAATTTGTAATTTTTATTTTTATCCGATTGTATCATTATCTTTTTACCTTCTCCATCGATGTTTTGTATTTATAAAGGAATACAAATGAATAATAAAATTTTAACAAATACAGGAATTTTCGATTGGGTTTAATAATTGGATTGTCTAGATGTGAAAATAGAGAACGGATAAGGAGCAATTAATCCATAAGAATTATGATTCTATATCGATTTCAATCTTAAAAGTCTTCTCATTTCCTGCCGGCCAAGAATTGTTGTTTCTCTTCGAGACAGTGCTTTCGTAAGCGAAATTAAATCGAACGGGTAAACAACTGCAGCGGGTAAAAGCTAGCTTTTAGTGCACGCCATTAAATAACGCGACGATAAAACTGTAAATTTCTTGCTCCAAACGATTCGGACATATATAAATAATCTAATCTAAACAATACAATATAATACAGTACCAAAATGCGAAATTTCAAAAAAATCTAATACATATCTCAAAACTATTGAATTAAATTTTCTCTATGATATATTATTTATTACAATCGTAATAATCGTTGCAAATTAAAAAATTGCAAATTGATTCAGAAGGATGTTTGTTCACGTTATCTCCTTCAAACACGTTATTAAACGTTTCACGCAAACCAAACAACTCGAATTTGATAGCCATATTGAATTATCCGTATTTGATTTTAAAGATACTTTTACATTTTAATAAAACGATTATTGGATCGATGGGGTTAGTCGTCCTTAAGGAGTCTCGACGAGCAATAGTCTCGACCATACCGAATACCCTCCAGAGAACGTTAAATTCGCCGTTGTGGATTAAACGTCACATAAAACAGCAGACTCCAACAAATGTCTCTTGAAGAATACAGAAAGTCGTGCTCGAATAAATCTATTGGCGCTAATGTTTTATAAACACTTTTACAATTTCTCTTCGAAATGTCATTTACATCCTTTCTTACATACAATACAATTAAATGGAATTGTAAGCCTTATTCAAATTTCACGCCTACTGTTCAATCTTTCGCTCTATTTTATATCGATTGAAGCGGCATTTTGTGGAGATACCGTGTTTTCAACAAAATTGCACGCAGGAACAAATAGAGCGGCGAGAAATTTTTTCCCTATCCGATTACGACGGATAGCCGAATAAAAGGATTATCGAGCTGAAATGTAAAATATTCGAAAAGGGAATAAAAATTTATCGAATATTATATTCCGACGAAGAAAACATGGCTAGGAAAAATAATTTTAGCATGGATGTTGTCGTTAGAGATGCTATTGATTATATAGTCGAATCAAAAATACTGTTTGCAGTGTAAATATTTCGAAGCGAACTTTCGCATAACAGTGCTGGGTTTAATTTAAAACCCTTCTGCAAACGTAAATGAGCAATATTTTTACCCAGATTCTACTAAGTCGCGAATCAATATTTATTAAAAAAATTTCTCTTCGCCGTGTATTATTAATAAAATACTTTATCAAACATCGATACACTCTGGTACACGCCATTTTACAGAATATATTATAATATAAAACCATGCTATAAAAATACTGAATAAATCCTGTAGAAAAACTTGGTAGCAAAAACATCAAGAGAATTCGCTCGCTTAAATAACGAAATTCCAAAAACAATTCCTCGTAATTCTTTGTACACTCGCTACAAATCTCATAACACGAGAAGAAAAATTTCACCGCTATACTTCGCGTACAAAGATTTCGAACAAACTTAAATCTCTATCAAAATTCCCTCAATAATTCTAATTCGACCAATCTCACTTTCCTCCTCAAATCATTCCACGTCAGACTACGAAAACACCTAGCTAGCAACGAAACTCGAAAGCTTCTTACGAAAGTTTCAGAAATGACGAGATATGACGAGCTTATATATATATCAACACGATTACATCATACGATGTTTCTCCACTCTCAATGAGAGAGCAGCGATCGGTTAGTTCGTATTTCCAAATACAGAGGCGCGCGCGAATAATAGAAAAAAGACAACCCCTCATCGACGCGTGTTTCCGATTTGTCCGCCCATAACCGTGTGAAATTCGTGAATATTCATTGCTCCATTCAGCAGCAAAGGAAGGGGGGAGGGGGAGCTTTGAGACCCTCCATCACTTTTTACGAGTTCGTCAAGATGAAACGAGCGAATCCACCCTCTGCCCCCGTGTCTCGAGCGCGAGGGTACGATGATCTTCCAGAAAAGTTTCGAATCCCCCGGGGGCTCTCGACAGTCGGCTCGAAATTTCTTGCCTCCTTTTCTTTCCCCTCTCTCCCCTCCTTCCCTTGTTCTGTTCGCGAGAACAGAAGGATCGAACGCAATTTCCGATTTAGTGGCGATTTAAGCGAATTTTCACGTTCGTTAAGTTGGCGCCAACTTGTTTTTAATCGAAAATTTATAAGCCCTTATCTTGGAGAAGGATGTTCTATGTAGTTTCAATCGAAGTGAGCATGTTGTTAATTAGAAAGCGTAATTGATTGGGTCATGTATCGATTATTTCTTTGAATTGAGAAACCACCGTTGTATCCACTTTGGCGAGGGTGGTAATATTTTTAAATTTTCAAAAGTAACGCTAATTGTACTCGTTCCACGAGTGTTATATTACTGTTGCTGTATTTAATTTAATAAGAGAATTATTAATGCAAAATAAGAGGATTAGATTTAAACGAAGTAGAAATTTGTAAACATTTTAAATGGTATTATAGGAATATTCCACTCAATTAATACCATTTAATTTTTAATTTATTATACCCCCCCATTTCGTCTTCTCTGATTACTTCCTCGACTTTGTTTTTTTATCTCCTCAAGTTACATTTCACCATTCGTTACGTCTATTTTATATTCATAAGATCTCTCTCCCTTTCTATTCTTTGAAAACTAATTTCTTTTTAATTGCACGGCAACCCACGCTCCGCTCGTTCTGTTTGTTTTGCCAATAACAGGCATTGACTTCCTAACGGGAAAATGGGAAAGAAAACACCTGGCCCCCCGATTGCTCGCAATTTTACCGCTAATTTGCGAAAATCTACAAACACAGGGGAAAATATCTTTCCAAATTAAAACGGGCAACGTTACGACGCGTGCGATATTTTTTTTTTTTTTGCGGAAAAAGAAATTTGCCATGTCAAAAAAAAAAAGAAGCGTATTTGTTCGTAGCATATATAGGAACAATAGGAGAAATAAAAGTTGTTGATTTTTCGACGAGGCCGGCTTGATTTCCTACGGGATACGCCGCGCAGGAGGAGTTCACGAAATTTTTGGTCCGTCTCTTTCCTCGAATTTTTCAAACTATCCCTCTCTAAATCGCGTCACGATCGTATTATGCGGGTCATTCATTCGCGTGTTTCCCGCCGATTTCTAAATTTTACCATCGTAAACGTTTTCATCGCCACGCGACGAAATTCCTGTTCGAAACAATTTTTATATTCATTTTCCAGATAAACTTTTGGATCGAGTTAAGAATTAAATCGAAGGGTTGTCGTTTCAATTTCTACAAAAGTTTCGAAGCTTCGATTAAATTCCTCGAGGAAGTTCAAAATCAAAATCGAGGCCGAGAATCATCCTCAACGAATAATAATTTTTGAAACACATCCCCTAAACACTTTCGATAATCAATTTCCAACGTTTTCCTCGCGAATTAAACGCGGGAGAAAATTCCTGCACGACGTTCAAGTACGATTGGATCGAGGGAAAGAGAACGTTGAAAGGATTGGGGGGGGGGGGGGGAACGCGGTTAATCGAGCACTCTGCTTTCCACGTCATCGGCTATCGAGAGAGTGTTCTCCCATTTAATTTGATTCTTTATTTTTTATCCTTCACTTTCCCGTTGTAGCGGAATTTCGCGATTAATTTATATGTTGTCGGCCGTATCGGAAAGCTCTCGTCTCCGCGCGGAATCACTTTTTCACACTTATTGCCTTATCGAACTTCGAACGTCCTTAGCTCTGGAATGCAAATCGCCGGAGCTTAACTTAGATGAACTCTGAGGAACGAGGGTAGGAGGAATGGGAGGGGGGGGGAGAGAGAGAGAGAAAGAGAGAGGTTAAAGAACGGAAGTTTCGAATTACCAAGTGCAGGATCCTTTTAAAAAAAGGGGGTGGGGGATTCGAATATCTCGTGCAAGAGGAATTTTATGCAAGTTTGTATGTGATTGTATGTGATTCACGCAGGGAAATACGTTTTAAGAATGCGAATCGACAACGTGACTCGGTTTTAATTTTACGGATCTCTTGTAGTGTGCGGATCCTTAATTCTGGGATTACGAGATCAAAGGCAAGAATATAGGGTGATTAGATGGTGGAGATAAATTGAGAGAAGAGATGGACAAGGTAGGACTTTTTTTTTTTTTTACAATGTCGATGATTTTAATCGCGAAATTATGCAAAGAATTGTGAAAATTACGCGATCACTTTAGAGATGTGATCTATTTTTAATAAATTTTAATAATTAATATCTACGTTTGATTTTAATCTTCAATCTGAAATTTTCATCTTCCAATTCTTACTTTAAATTTTAAAATATATATTATTTACGGTTAAATTGTTTGAATAATGTAGCTTTGAAAAACATTGATTTAAAAATTTGAGGAAATCATATTCGCGAAAGAATCTGATGTTGTAAAGTCAAGACAAAGCTAGTTTACAATTTGATTTTGTTTGATTTTAATCTTCAATCTGAAATTTTCATCTTCCAATTTTCACGAAATATCGAAAATATGTTATTTACGATATTTAAATTGTTTGAATAATTAAGCTTTGAAAAACATTGATTTAAAAATTTGAGGAAACCATACTCGCGAAGGAATGTGAAGTGTGAACAAAGTCTAGTTTACAGAGTCGATCGTTCGAGCTAGGATTCTCGAAATTATTTCACGAACGCGTGAGATATCTGCATATCCGCGATCCTTACGAAATTGCTAGAATACGGTGTTTGCACGCACTCAATGGCCACCAGACGCGCGCCGTAAGTTGATTATACGGCGCAGAAGCAATTTGTAAAGATGAGGTTATCTTTCCCTCGGACCTAGTCCTTTCATTGACTTGCATCACTAGGTTATCAAGCTGACCTCTCAGCTATGAAGTTCGCCCAGGATATTCTGGCATAAATGGACACAAAATAGTTTGAGGAAGATTTTGTTTCGCATACGATACGACGAAACTTTGCCCCAAAACTTTGCTTAAAACCTCGTAAAATATTAAATTGATCCGTAACAACCTAATAATATAACGAAAACTTACTGCACCGTGAACTAAATTAATTACGATACAGAGATTGCACATATTTCGCGATGAAAAGAGAAGAAATCGACCAGCTGTGGATAATTAAAGATTAAAATTTCTCAAACTTTATTAACGACACTACAAATAAAATACCGTAGAAATATTAAATTCCAAAGAGATCCCGTTCAACGAATTCTCAATCGAAAAATTCTTTCCATTTTCCACTTGTAACAGGTATCGCATGTTTAATCGATGCACGAACACCTCCAAATTCAAAAGATTTCTCACAGTTCGGATCAACTTATTATCATAATACACGATTAACACTGTTAACTCAATCATCAAAGCGAAATTTCATTTGTCCAATGATGAATGGATCTTATTAAACTCGTAACACGTTCATTACTTTCAAGAGTACGTGTATCGAGCAAATTTTCGTCGTTGGCCAAACACAACATTCTCGCTCGTATATAACTCGGGGACAAAATTATTTCGTTGCTTCCTTCCCCTCCCCTTCCCCACCCAGATGGCCGTGCAATCATCGAAACTTTGCGGTCGACCGAGAATGGAATCAAAGAGATATCGAGAGTAACGATTTAACCGGAGACCCATTCGAAATCGCGATCCAATCCGACCAATAATAATTGATCCTGACGATCGATCGATCTCTTAAACGATTCGCCCAATTATTTGACCGAATTCAGAATCTCGAACAACCCTCCCCCCCCTCTCCTTTTCCCTCTCCTCGTTTGTATCTTGCCTCGTCGAAAAATTCTAGAAAATATACGAGCCTTTAATTAACGATTCCCCCCCGTTAACTCCATAATTCTTCCAATGCATCAAAATAAAAATTCAAAAGCGCGATTTAACTTATACCGACATACAGAAATTCAAGCAAAATTCGTCCAACGCGTTCGAGAAGAGGAACCATTTCGTCTCCAATTTCCAATACAGAAAAATCCGCGCGAATCGGAGACCGTGCCCCCTCCTCGTCCCTCCCCATCTCTCGTGTCGAAGATGCGTCTATTCGAGTAGTGCACGAGTATTCAAATAGGCGTACGTACAATTTTCCACGAGAACATAAGCAGAGTGGGGGCAAAGGAGTTTGAGAAGGTTTCCACGGTTTTCCTCGTCCGACAGGCCACCTCCTGCATCACAATACTTCTCCAATTTCCTGAGCACAAGTTACGGGACACGTTCCATCATGACGTCACGGGGAACAAAGCTTTCCTGTTCACTTTTCGCCCTACAACATCCCTATAACCGTGCACGTCCTCCCTCCTTTTGTCTGTTGCTCTCCATTCTCTCTCTCTCGTTCGCTCTCTTCGTTCTGATACAACTTAGGTTAGGGTTATTGTGTCGCCTCTACTCAATGAAGAAGAAGGTAGGGTAAAATATATCCATGATAGTAAACTAAGTTCGCTCGAAGAGACGTCGATTGACGACTGTTCTCCTCCATCGACACGTCTCCACGATCGTCTTACTTTCTCAACTTCCACGTCGCGCGACTGCTACATTGATTTAACGAGACTACGTATCGAATGTTACTCGACGTTTGATTACCAAAAATCGATCGATGATATAGCAGGTCGAAATCGTATGACAGTGTTCTCGTTTCTGAGATGTTGGAGCGAATGTTTGTTGCGATCGTTGTATTGGTGTTATATTCGAGTATATGTGAGTGAGTTTCTTGCAATAAGTTGTTGTGCTCGATATTGTTTCAATTATGTTATTAATGTTAATCGAGGTAAGTTTTGTAGAGGAAGGAAAATAAGAGATTCTTGATGTTATTTATGATTATTATTATTATTGTTGTTGTTGTTGTTTTTTTTTACGATAATATATCACGAACAGAGAGGGGAATTGTTTAAATTACGCGATCTTCATCACGTTTATACCATTTGATATTTAATTTTTAAAATATCGCGGTGACATTTGTCATTTCATTTCGCGATATAATTCAAAAAACGATTGTGAACGCGATGGCAGCCGATAAATTGCACATTCAACACCGAATCCAACTCCCTTCGCGTTTTAATATTTCATTTTCGATGAGAACTACATCGAAATTGCTGATATTACTTATATTTTATTTTCCAGTGTCAATACTGTGCGCGATATTAGGGGTGTTGCGAATTTAAAATTTTCGTTTTAAAAATTACCTTTAGCGTGTCAGCAATTTTGAAAATCGGGGATCAACAATAATTCATTAGACAAAACGGAGGATATATGATTTATATGACGAAAAATTTTCAAATTTTTTCACAATGGGATATCGCTCTTCTAAAAATCGATCATCGCGTAAATTGTTGCAACGACAACGATATTTATAATGTAAATGTTACGCGTAACAACTATATAACGCAATTATTTTTCTCATCGTTAAAATTTCCAAAAGTAAAATAAAATATACTCTCACGTTCCTCTATTGTCATCGCTGTTACAAAATCGATCGAAGAATTTTACCAATCTACATTCGAATTCACCAATACACCCCTATATTCGCAGTATTATTGTTAGCCCCGCGCAATCTGAAATTCCTGCAAGTGCGTTCGCATCGCATAATCTTGGAATAAATTGACTCCTCGGTGCTATCGTTACCCGTGATACCGGGTGAGGAGTTTCACCGATTACACCTGATCCTTCTGACAAAGGGAAACCCGTTCCACAATGCAGCCGTTTCGCTTCTGGAACGTAGCTGGAGACTTGTTATCCCTTATTTGGTAGCCGCCCGAGCAGAAACCTCTCGATCCTCTGCTCAACTTCGTTCCAGAGAGAGAGAGAGAGAGAGAGGAAGGATTAAAATTGGCAGAGATCGCGCTATACTCGATAATGAAAATTGATCAGAAATTATCGATTGCTTGTTACTTGCAAATATCTCAATTTTTCAAACGACGAGTTCTGCGATCGTAAGTCGTAGATTTTTCTTTTTTTTTTTTTTTTAGAAGGGAAAGCATGGTTTGGGTGAAAGCCAAATGACTAAAGAAGGTCGAGACGAGAGAGAATCGAATGAAAGAAGAGTTAAAAGAGTTTCCAAGAGTGGTAATCTAGTTACGAATTAGTTTAGACAAGTTTAATTGAGATTACGACGTTGTATACTGCACAGAAGGAAATTGAATCGAAGAAATATCGATCGATTTTTGGCGAATATTTAATATATTGGCGAAAGGAGGAGGAGAACGTAATTGCATCTTCAAATTCCCTCGTCGATTTCCACGAAACTTATAAGAATCGAGCGTCTTCGATATACAAGTCTATTAATCTAAATCTAATTATTCGTATCGTAACGATTTATAATCAATCCCCTCTCGTGTCCTCGAAAATCTTTCATCGACAAGACGAACGAACGTGGATCATTTTCATAAGCGTTTCGTCCATCCGAGGATTGCGACCTCTTTCGAACCACCTCAATGGATTTATGTCGTCAAGTTGCACAATGCGAATCCATTTAAATAGCTGGAAAGAGGCGCGCTCTCGCTTCCACTCGATCTTCGTGCCTGACGTGTAAATGCCGGGGTTAATGCGACGCGCTCCATTAAAGTCGAGCCCCGACACCCCGGAACATTGCTAATTACACGTGGTGCGCATAGCCGCCGCCCGTGGTGCTCGCCAGTCATCCCTCCCCCTTTTCTGCTATCCTTTCCCCGGATTTTCCTTCCATCCTGCTTCCCGCACAACTCTCGCCCTCCCTTTACACGGCTCTCTACCTTCCAATTTGCCTTCCAATTCTCTCACGGTGTTATGTCTTTTGTCGCGCCCCTCCGTGCTTCTTCCTCCCTGCCTTCTTGCTGATTTTTGTGCGCAGCGCATTAGAACGCTTCGCTCTATCAGACGTTGATAAATCTTTGAATTGAATCCAATATTTTTTTTATCTACGTTTCAATTAATGAATAAAAATATATCGTTCTCAAGTTGGATTGGAATGAGAATTTTCACGAAGTGATTTAAATAATATACGTATTTGCGTAGCCGTCTGCTGCTTGACGCGTATGTAAGCTAATAACTTTTCTGTTTGTTCATCAACAATAATATTAACAGGTTCGTTAGTTTAACCAGAACTATTTCGAAACTATTTATAATACACACACTCTATTAGCCTCTCTCTAACTTTCTTCCTCTTGTTTCACCTACTTTTTGATTAGCCTAAAGAAACTCGCGACAAGGCAAGGGATGAAAGAAATGAAACCTCGTTCTTGAATTAAATTACAAAAAAAAAAAAAAGATCGAAAGAAAATTCCTTTTCGCTAAATTAAATTTGTTGTTCTAACTCAATTGTTATATCAAGTATATTTTAAATGACCGAAATTTTGATTACAAGCTACTATTTTAGCTTCTTTCCAAGAAAAAGCTTATCGTATGATAAAAATGATACGAAAATCGTATCCTCAAAAAAAAAAAAAATTATTATCCGAATTTCCATTTATTTAATTTTCACTAACAACCCCCTGGAAAAGTTTGGTTTATACCCGCGCGAGGGGCGGGAGAATTAGAAAAGCTGCGGATCGTCTTCCACGCCGGGGGAGGAAAGATTGAAAAAGTTTCGTTCGAAACGTCAGCCCCGCAAAAATACGGGTTGGATTCGCGGAATCCCCCCCTTTTGTAACTCGTCACTGCGCCGGCTAACAAACTCGCCCATTAGGGAAGGGAAACCCCCGTTTTCACGCGGCTGTTCCTGACAATTGCACTCGCTCGCCACGAAAACGTACGCCGAAGAATTATCGCGCATCATGCGCAGCCGAACTCGTAAGATCCGCCAACCAACCAACCAACCAACCAACACGATAATCGCAAATTCATCCCTCCTCCCCCACCCTCCTCGACCGTCGGGGGGATTAAATCCCGCCCTACGACTCGTGTTCATAATACCTGTTGTGTCCGTTGCAAACTAGCCCCTCCAGAATTAATTTCACCGACGGAATAATACCCACCTATTTCCAGAAACCATTCTCGCGTAGAAAGATCTCGCCCGTGGAAATTTTCACGGGAATTCTGGATGGCCGGGTCGTTTTGGAACAGAATGATTTCTTGTTTTTTTTTTTTTTTTTTTTTTTCTAATTCGTCGATAGCAGCTCTGTTTCGTATCGTCTTTGATTCTCGACACACGTCCATTTGTCGTATTCGATTAAAAATATTCTCTGTTATCTCACGTCTTCTATCAAGTTCGAGCGAATGTATTAATAAAATTTCGACGAATTTACACGAATTATGATATTATTCGCAGACGAGAAGTGTAACAATCGTCGATTTGAGGAAAAATCTTTGGAAAAAAGAAATAAAGTGTTCAACTTCACGAGGGCAACAATTTGCAGGGCATTTCTATGGGGGGTTAATCATTTTATTCGCAAAAAAGGAGAAGAAAAAAAAAAGGCTTCTTAATAACCGACAGTTACAATCATCATTATCCGACGAATTATTCGAGCGAAAATAGATGGCTAATCGAATCTTCCGCACGATCATATTTAAAAAGCCGACAAATTCGTCGCTTGATCCAATATTTTTCGAATACAATCGAGCAGAAGGAACAACTCTTGTAACAGGAGCTGGCTGAAGACTCGGCTCGTTCGGACGGCGACATCCTGTTCAGAACAAAGCCCATTGCCGTCCAGTGAATCTCCAACCAGTCCTTCTGCGGCCGGATAATTGCAAATTCCATTTCGACGAGGGGCAAAACCGCGGGGCCAATGTGGTAGTATGCTGTCGTGGAAGCGCATTAGCGATCGGGCTGATTGCACCTCGCTTTTGCATACTACCTGCTCGTTCTGTAACGGCAATCAACCCGTTAAGAAACGGAGGGCGGGCGTGTAAAAGCGTGTAAAAGCGAAGAATTCGAATCGACTCTCTCCTTCGAACAGGGATATCTTATTACTTATTATACCGTTTTCGGAATAGCGATGAACTCTCTCTCTCTCTTTCTCTCTTATCTCGTCTTCTTTTTCATTTGGCAAGAACGTGTCAAGGAAAATTCGGATCGTTCGATTTCTATCTCGAAGAAAGTCCTACTCGTGTTTCCTCGAGTCTGTTCGACGACTCGAGTTACTGTGAACGGGGGGGGATTATAATGGAACTTTTATCATGTACGTGTTAGAAAATATTTCATCGAATATTTGGATATTACTTTTTTTTTTTTTTTGGCACTCGAGAAATTTTGAATAGGTTAAAGTATGGAGGATTTTTTTTTTTTATTAACGATAATTAATTTATAATTGAAAAATTTAAAGAGATTTTGATGAAAGAAAGGAAAGTGAAAAATTTTGTTAATAATTATTAATTAGATCGTGTGTATTTTCGATATGATCGGGGAACGCGATATTTGTTAACTTTTAATATTTGGAGCATTAATTCGTACGAAATTTGTTACATCGAATGGTGCGCACAGGGTAGTTTGTTATCCAATATCCGTGGATCCAGAAAATCGATATTTCAATTAAAACGCGGTATAAATTTACGTGTCACTTTTTCGAATTTCCCGTGAAATTGCAATCTTGTCAAAACAAAATGAATAATTAATATCATTGAATTTCTTCGACACGTTCCCATGATTGAAAATCATTAGTTAGATATTTCTAACTAAAATATTCTAATCAATATTTTATTTATCCTCGTAATTTAATTTTACATCCAATATTGTTACGAAATGATTATCAAAAAATTTTGAGTCGTAAATATAACGCACAACTATCATAAACGAATTCAATTGGCTCAGGTGTTTTCTAGATCCTTTCTCGATATTATATCGGCACATTGTCGCACATAGCATCGTTCTTCTAGACAATAAACATGGTTTTATCGATTATTGATAACACCACGTTAGACGGATATCCCTTTCATTCTTCTTACGAATCGATTTATATTGAATCTAAAATGAAATATTAATTTAATTAACTAAATTAAATTTTGATAATAATAAATGTTATTTATTTTGATTTCATTTTCACCTTTATGAATTCTAATCGATAAATAAATATCAAATTTACGGCCAAGTTGAAATTATTATAATTATTGATCGCAGAATTAAATTGTTAAATTTGATAATAAATTCAGCTTTGAAATATTTCGATAATTCGAAACGTCTATTTAATTATAAAATCGATTTCACGTACGCGAATATCGGTTATTGATTCCCATAAGCAAACTTTTATTATTATACCGATCCTGATGAATACCATCTACATACTTTGAACATTCAATTTTGATTAAGATTTTATTGATTTTTCGAAGCGCGCAGAAACGAATAAAGCAAACGAGAAAACGGCGAATATCGATCCATGCTAAAACTTACGTAAAAACTTTTTTTTCCAACGGAAAAATTAAAAATAAAAAAAGACAATAGGATGTGCACAAATATAACATAAAATTTTCCGATTTCTCAGTACAATATTTGCATACTTTCGACCTACTTGTCCGAACCGGTGTTAAAATTTTTCCAAACACGACAGATATCTCTCCCACTTCGTTAAAAAACCTTTACGTATTTATTATTCCCCCTCCTCCCTCCCCTCTTTAAAATCGTAAATAACGATCCGCCATTACGTTACATCTTATGAATTAAACATTTGAAATTCGCGCGGGTGGAGAATGCACGATTGCGGCGAACGAAATAAGCGAGGAGAGTCAAAGTTTCACGGGTCACTTTACGGCAAAACTGCTCCTCCAGATAACTTAAATGTATTAGAGTTTCCCCGGATATAAATCATTTTACATTCCGCTTTAGCGTGCGCCTCGCGTATATCATTTTATTCGGCGCACTTCACGTACTTGCACCCCCGGCCACGTATATTGCATACACATTAAAGCGCTACGCAAATTACATTCGAGAGATATTTCCACGGCGAGTACAGTTTACAATTTTAATAGCCGTTTCAAATACTATAATTTACTCTCCATCCTCCTCGACTATCCTTCGACTAATAATCGGGATCCAAGACGATCGACCCCTCCGTGCAACACGATTAAACACTTGACCACGTAAATCGAATCGAAGAAATCGTAGAAAATTGTGGCGATAAATTTTTAGAAGGGGAGAGATAAGAGAATCAATCATTTTCGATTGACGTTGAAATTGTATTCGATGGAAAAGAGAAAATGTTTATTTTTTTTTTTTTTCTGACTTTTAATATCCCGAAATTATTTGCAGAAATAATTCGAAGGATTATATTTGTAAATTGGTTTTTGAAAATATACGAAGTATTTTTCCACAATCTTTTTCAAATTTTCAAACGATTCTAATTATCGGTTATTAATTGTTGCCGAGGGAAGATGCCAAAATTATTTTATTACACGTGATACTACGTTTTAAGGAACGTTTATAACGGAATTTCAACAATTATCTCTCGCACGTTTCACGTTATCCTTTGTTATGAAAGACATCAGTTTCGCGGGTACATCTTGGAAGAAAGACAAATTACAACACGGTTAGGCGGCATTAGGCGGCATCGCATTAGCATTCTGGGAACGTTTTCCACAGCATGTACAATTTAACACTTTCACGGTCCCGCTATATCAAGTCATACTCTGTCTACTTGCCGTAATTCTATAAAGAGAGATTTGAATACGTGCTTGAATTATACACTGACACCTGTTAATTTTACGTATCCAATATAGAGAATTGAGAGACAAGATATGCCATTATTTAGAAAAGAAAAAAACAAATTTTGACTTCCTGTCCTGTGATAATAAATTAATATGTAAAAATCCAAGATTTAATTTTATTTAAAAAAATTATTTCGTCTAATTCGAATAAAATTTGAATTTTTATTTTATCCTTAATCTTATATCCGCGTTAAAGAAGGGTGCGTCGTTTTGATGGAGATAGATATTCTCCATTTTATAGCACCACTTTTATCCAAGCAAGATTATTTTATTAATCTCTAAAGCGAGATAGGGAGGAGAAGAAAAAGAATTAAAAATTCAACATTGATCTTGTTTAACAAAGATTGTTTCGCGGTCGTATAAAAGGGGAGAATAACGGTTCCGGTTAATCCTCAGAAAATTGAGTGAGTCGAAATAACTTAATCCGTGTCGAAGTTTGTTCTTTGTGCGGAGATATAAGTTTATCCGAGTAATGCAAAGACGCATTGTTATCCGTGGATTTTATCTCGTCCGAGAAACACACCGGTCTCTTCTCCCTTATTTTCATATAGGGCGCATTATTTAATAATAACGAGTGTGTTTGTTTAGCATTGATTTAAAAAAAAAAATTTAGATGACACGTAATACATGTGAACTTAGATAATATAGACGAAACTATTTCGTGGAAGTTTTTGACGAATATTCCTGAAATATGGAGAGAGAAAACACAGAGATGTTTTAATTTTAAATATTCTTTTCAACGATTTATTTCCTCCTCGAAAATAATCTCAACATTTGACTCGTTTCTCTAACACTGATCCCTTTCTTTCGAATTTCTGAAAAAAATTAATCATTAATCCTCATTTAACATGTTCCCAATCCATTTCATTTATTCAAAAACAAATCTGAAATCTACGAGAATTTTTCTTCGATAGAGTTTTTCGCGTGTCATTTAATTCAAAAAAAAAAAAAAAAAATAAAAAAAGCAAGTACGATTTCCCAACACTCGTTATCACTTTATTACTCTCGATGTTCGCAGGTGGAAGTTAACCATCGTCTCGTTTCGAATCTTGGCAATAAGTTCGGGTGAAATCGTTGCCCCCGAATCCGCAGAAAAAGGAAAAAAAAAAAAGTTTCCTCCGCGTTAAGAAAAGGGACAAAGTTAGCAAAACTGCAACGCTGTAGTTTTCTCCGTGACGTGGAAATCGACGTGGAATCGTCTCGACGAATTTAAAGGGGAAAAGAAACTTTTCATAAAACGACGAGAAAGGCAACGAGAGGCTTTTTCTTTCCCCTTTTCTCTTCCTTCCTTCCTTCCTTCTCCTCCTTTTTTTCCCCTTTTTCTTTTTCTTTTCGGATTCCTATCGTTTTGGTGTTACCCGTTGCCAAACATTGCTCACGATTTCTCGTCCCTTTAATTAAACTTGGAAGAAAAAGAGAGGAAAAGACGATCGAAAGAGAAACTATGTATATCGATATCTTTGCTCAATTTCCAAATGTTACGCGTGAATTGTATCCGATCTTCTCGTTTTGATTTCTCCTTCGATTTTAATATCGAATATCCAATGAAATCGATCTTTATTCGCGAGTTTTATTATCGAGAATGTATGCAGACAAGAATTCTTCAAATTATTTATTGTAAATGTATCGAGAACAATTTTTTTTTCTATCCATTGATATTTAATTAAGAATCTTTCAACGAAACTTTTCTTTATTATTAAACTTCAATCTGTTGGTGAGAATTCATTGGAAGAAAATCAAAAATACATTGAATGTACCTGTAACTCTTTGATTGAAAGTTTTAGGAAAATTATATTCGCTTGAAAACTGAAGAAAATTAAATACCCAATGAAAGATATAGAGAAGAAAAAATCTACACCGAAAAACTACCAAACATCGAGATTCGATCGAGAAGAATGTAACACGCGCGAAGAAAAATTTATTTTCACAAAAACCACGATGATGAAAATAACAAGATAAATGATAAGAATTCCACGACAAATCAAAAGTACCTTATCCAAAAAAAAAAAAAAAAAAGAAAACGAAGCGAAACGGTTAAACGAAATCCGTTCCCTCGAACAACAAAACAAGCTTCTCCATTTCCGGATTCGAGCTTCTTCATGAATGATCGAATTACAATCCCCGCCTTAAACGAGCTTAACAGCCACGAAGCTCGACGTAACCGAGTTCCCAATCCTCGATACCATCCCGAAATCGAAGCTAACGGATCGTTTCACGCGAAACTCCCTGCTGCTGACCTTGATCCTCTTCGATCCTCCCCCCTCGTTGCTCTCCAACGTTGCTCGAGCAACGAGAAATCACGTGTCGTCGTCCACCGTTTCCGCTCTCCTTCCTTTCAATCTCGCGAATGGGCTCGATTCCAACGCGGTCTCTCGCTTCCTCGAATCTCTTTCTCGAGCAGAAGAAGGATGAGGAGGAGGAGGAGGACCCCGTTTGGAAAAGGGCAACGAAAGCAACGAGGAGGAGTTGAAAGGCGATCGGGTCGACTCGAGGCCACGAAGGCTCGCCAGGCTCGTCAGATATTTTAATGGAAGCTCGAACTTAAGATATTTCGTAGGACGAGACCGCCGTTGGCGTGCTACTCGAGTGTTCATAATGAGATGTTAATGGAGTGCCTGGAGAAAAAATTGCGGCTGTCACATCAGGCTATCGACAGCCCATCCCTCTTTACCTATCCTCTCTCCCTAACACATCTCCTTCTTTTTTTCTCTCTCTCTCCTCTTCCCCCCTTTCATTGGCTAGCCCCCTTTCTTTTCGCGAAAGATCGGCCACATCAAAGACCTTATCCTAGATCCATCCTCCTTCTCTAATCTATTTTCTCCATCGTCTAAAGACGAGAGAGATCTTCTCCACGGAGATTTGGAGAAATCGGACGATTATTACGTCGAGTAACGTCGAATCGCGATATTCTTTCGAGGAGGAAGCTACGAGGTGATCTTGATCGGGGATGGGTGTTCGTGACCCGAAAAACGTTAAGCCGGCCGTCTTACATAATTGGCAGTGGATCAAGAAAGTCTTGGAGCGGCAGCCACTCCGCAGTCATTAGGCCTTCCATTAGCACGCTATGGGTTACTCGTTAGAACACGGTGTCGGGGATGTAAACGAGTCTCTCTTCGAATCCGCTACATTATTGGACGATGTAAGGACAGGTAATGATAATGACACTATTATCGAGTGCCTCTCGATCGATCGTTTCTTTCTTCCATCTTAAAGTTGTTCAATTAAATTGTATAACAGAAGCGTGGAAATACAACAACGTTTGAAATGATGTTTAAAGTATCGCCAGGATATTTGTACAATTGAATAAATAAATTTTTTAGGATTCAATTTATAGTTGGAAGTTTCTTGATAGATTCGAGAGATATTAAGAATCGAGATTTTGAAATATACGGTGTCGTACGGTGAAAATATAATTGATGATAATTTTTCTTAAAAAAATGAGATACTCGAGATTCGCGCGGTAAAAAGCTTTCGACATTCGCTATCGATCTAATTGTAGCTTTTTATAGCAACGTTTTTATTGATTTTACTAAGTAGAGTAGACTGCATTATCGTAGCCTATTTCAAAATTTCCCTTAACCCTTGAAACAAAAATATTCCTTTTCACTCGTCGAAATAATATGGTAATTAATTATTACTGGAAAGCTATGAGATGAAAAATATAAACAGCTCGTTTAACATCGAAGTTATCAGTTAAAAAACAAACGAAAAACAGTTAGAGTAGAGTAGACTGCATTATCGTTGCTGAAAAAAAAATATTCCTTTTCACTCGTCGAAATAATATGGTAATTAATTATTATTGGAAAACTATAAGATGAAAAATATAAACAGCTCGTTTAACATATCAAAATTATCAGTTAAAAAACAATCGAGAAAGAGTTGTCACTCGGGGAGAATCGAAGAATTCATTCTCTTCCCCTATTCACGCAAATTTCGTTTCCCCCTGAAACGTTCGAGGATTAAGGAAACTTTGAAATCTCACTTATATAAGGGAGGGTGTTTCAGAGGAATCGTTCGCGAAAGAAGGAGAGGGGAGGGAGGAGGGGAAAAAAAAAAAAAGGAGACGCAATGGAAAATGGGTCAATGCAATCTTACAGAGGCGCTGCCACGTTTGTTATTGTAGAAGCGCCTTCCAAGATTGCATTGACCCGTTTTTCGTTCCAGTTTCCTTTCTCCCTGTATCCGCCATTAAAAAGCGAAGGGGTAAAAAAAAAAAGAACTGTATAACAGAAATGTACACTGGCTGTTCGAATTATTAAGTGTGCTCAATAGCCGATACTTTTCTTAACAAAATAATAATACTCCTCCCCTGGAATGGAGAAGCGTTCCTATCAAAAGGAGTGTCTCGTAGAAAAGAGAGCTCTACTGAAACGCGGAAAACTTCTCTACTCTTTCCTCTTCTCCCTTTTCTTTTGCTTCTTCTTCTTCTTCTTCTTTTTTCTTTTTATTTTTTGTTTTTTTTTTTTTGCTTTTCTCTGTTTTCACCGTTAAATCATACAAACAGTTGCAAAGCTTTACGGAAAAGAAAAGAGAAAGAAAGAGAAAAGAAGACGCAAACGAAGAAAGGAAAAATTTTCGACCAGCTAATGGATTAATCTCTCTCTCTTTCTCTCTCTCTCTCTCTGAAAGCAGAAAAATTTCTTGTATAGAGAATTTTCGCGACATTGGAGGGAAGCAACGAGTCAATCGATGAAAGAACAGCCTGATTCTTTTTATGGATACTCAACTGTCTGGTTTAAGAACCGAAACGACTCGATTTCCGTCCACGAGAAGGGTATTTACCCCCGTTTTCACTAACGCGATGATAGAACCAATACGAGATCGAAAAACTGTCACCATTGAAAATTGACGTTTCTCCTGGACTTCCTTTCTCTCTCTCTCTCTCTCTCTCTCTCTCTCTCTCTCTCTCTCTGTTTATCTCTCTCTTTTTTTTTTGTTAAAAGCGAAAAGAGATGATGGTCCAAGTGGAAATGTGCGATGAAAAGTGGAAGAAAATTTGAAATTAATCCTGTGAGATATGAATTATTTACGATGGATATCACAATGTTGCTTTTAAATGATGATCTCAATCACGAATTTTTATTTTGGAATTATTTTCTCAGAAATCTAATTAATTATCGAGTATTTTTTTAGTAGTTTTTGAAAGTTTCAATTGTAAGGAAAATGATGTTAATACACAATACGTTTCTTGGATTTAATATTTTAAATTCAATGATTTATTATTAAAATTCGAGAGAAAGACTGAACGAAGACAAGGAAAAATTCTACTTATACCTCGATCCATCTTACACAACATTCCTAAATTATTTATACACGTCTCTTCGATAAATAAAAATTCAAATAAATTGTATCGATGCAACAATTTCTCCTCCTAAAAGATATATATCGAAAGTTATAAAATAAATATGGATATTTCTCTAAAAAAAATCTTTTCCCCTAATTTTATCGTACCGTCGAAGAATTAATAAATGTATTTTAAATACGGAAATAAAAGACACCATTTTGTAAGAACGAGAGCACAATGTGGGAATCGTAAAATCGAGGAAAATTCGCGAGACTTGGTTCTCCAAGTGGTTTTCCCACCGCAGTCACTTTCTTCCCCAATAAATCATGTAGGACATTTCGAAACTAACCTCAAAAAATAGTCGCGAATTCCCGAGACCGTGAAATAGGGTGCTTCTCATGCGCTACATACAGTTCTGAATGCGGTGCTTGCATACTGTATACCATAATAGTAACTCTTGAAAGAAAATGGCCAGGATGCACTTTCGAAGGTTGTGGACTCTTAAGAGCGTTCACTTCTACAGAGAGAGGCGGATACACGATGCTCCCCCTACATGTACACGATGTTTTCTTTCAATCTAGAGACGCGTGTCGCTGAAATCTTAGCCAGGAAATTGTCGAGCGTGTATACGTATTCCACATTTACACGTATAAGGCATCTTTTTCTCTCTATCCAACTCTCTTTTTACTTTTATTATGCTTTGTGAAAAATTTTTTCACGATAATGGCATTATAATTGAACGCAATTTCTTAATTTTGTTAACTTGGAGAGAGACGAAGAAGAAATTCGATCGACAATATATTAATTAACTGACCAAGCAGATTGATGAAGGAACGATCCGTTTTAATTCAATTGTAACGTTTCCATTGGTCGAAAAAAAAAAAAAATGATTCAAACAAATCTTGCAAGCAACAAAAATCATAAGATGGATTAATAGCGTCCCTTCCATCCTCTTTCCAGTTTAATCTTAACGATATCCACGGAGGGAGGGAAAAACAAAAGCGAGGAAAAACGCATTTATCGTTATACACGGATGGATTTTCACACGGTGATCCATCCCTCCGCGAAAGAAAATCGATTTATCTATTAAGCGGCGTTAGACGAGAAAGTTTTGATAGCGATTGCTTGCCCCACAAAGGCACCGGGGGCTATCCATTAAGAAAACTTTACTCGTAGCCTTTGTCATCACCGGACCAAGAGGTAAAACACCTTCCTCTCTTTTTTTTCTTCTTTCGTTTCACTTTTTTTTTTTTTTTTGCGCGTAGGCTGCAGCCAAGATGCCGTTCGTTCTGCACCTGACGTCGGCGAAGGGAAGTTTTTGCCGAGGAACGAATAAGAGGAGATTTTGCGGGGATAAAACTGCGAGGATCGAAAGTTTCGTTCACGGGGCAGGCTTTCGTCGCGGGGAAATTCCTCTGTCTCGAGATTCCTTCGATCTCGATAGAATCGTCGTCGAAAAAACGGTACAAGTGTCGCCATGAGATGAGAGGAACAAGCGGAATCAATTCTTGACCGATCATGATGATTTAAATCAAATTGATTTCTCCTTTCTTCGATATTTTTGAATTACGAAGCGTTTAATACGATCGATTGTATATAAAGTATAATATCGATGGAAAGATGTGGATTATATTTGATAATTGGATAAAAGAGCGAAATCGTTAGATTTAATTAAATTTCTTATTTCGTGCAGCTTTATGCGCCATTTTGTTGGCAAAGGGGGTTCGACGAAAGTATGTACACGTCCTATATAAGGTATGGAGAAAAGATTGAGAAAAGAAAAAAAAAATTTCATGAAAGTACATGAAACATTATCGCACGATTGCTGGCAACACAGCTCCGATATCAAAGACAAGTGAAGGCAATATAATCACTTTGGCTACCTCGATGCTTCTTTTTTATTTCGAGAGTTACTTTTTTACACTCAACTTGTGATCCGTAAAGAATTTTTTATAGTACCATGGAAAATGTGATAAACTAGTTTAAGAAATTGTTCAACTCGATTTTTATAATTTGAAAGTAAAAACGGAAGAGAAATTAATATCGGTGCGTATATAATAATATCTTTATGAAAAATTTAATATCGAGTGCACGATGAAAGAAAGGGGGATATGGAATAATACGTAATAATAAATTTCAATCAAAATTTAATCCCGAATTTGTATTTTATTTTATTGTATTTTATTTAATTTTATTTATAAAACGAAATATATATTTTTAAAAGGAGATAAATAAAGGAAGCAATGAAAGAATGAAAGTATATAGCAAAGAAAGATATATCATATTGATTATAATTATTTGTATAGAATTTAATATTTAATATTTATTTGAAGCGAAATAATAATATGAAATTAATGATTTAAAAAAGAGCGATATATTTAATTTAAGACAGTTTTATCCAACTTTTCCATTGTGATTCCGAATCATATAAAATGTACTTAACATTTCATTGAGTGTCTACATACAATAACAAACTATATAGAAAGAACTTATAAATTATTCGGACGAATAAAAGTTTCGCCCACGGTAATTCGCTATTCAAGAGATAAATTTTATGCAGATGGTATTTAATACCTCGAGATCTCTTAACTCCGAGAGTCCTTTGATACGAATGAAAATTAATATTCCCTTTGCATTCTAATTGATATTTAAACTTACTTTCCTTTGTCAATTAATCGCTGATAAACATTCAACATTTATCTTCACGATTAGCTACCGATAGATATGAAAATTAATTATTAAAGGCATCAAGAATTAAACAAAAAAATTGTCTTGGTAATATTTATCATTTATTAATTATTTATATCTAGTAATGCGTCACTTTTCAAACGATAAATCGTTTTGAACGTACATGAATAATATTGTACGATATTGAGATATTAAAAACGATTGCAAATTTTATTAAAATTTAAGTGAAAACGTATTCAAATAAAAATTGAAATTATTTTTTTTTTTTCACTGTGCAATTAAAACCATTCTCGTGAATCATTTGAAAATAAATACGACAGTTTATTATTACTTTACCAACTACTCCATTGTTTAATGAATATTGTAGTACAATTTATTAAAATTGTATTATTTAATACAAACTTATCTACCTCTCAAAAGACAATAAATATAATATCCTTTAATTAAATGTATCGAATATTCTTTTCACGATATTCTTTTCAACAATCAACGTAAAACTATTAGATAATAAAATGAATCTCATCGAATGACAAAAGATAAGCACATAACGATTCAATATTTAATAGTAATCGTTTCGAGAAATCGTCGAAAATAGAAAAAGAAGAAGAAGAAGAAGAAAAGAAAGAAAGCCAAGGGAGGAGGGGTTTATACGTACTTCTGAAAAGTTTCGAAACCATTTCGAAACGCTTCTCGTCGCCGATATACTTCTTCGATTTGATGGAATTCGATTTGGACGGGATAGGGGCACTAGTTGTACCGAAAGTTCCGGCGTTTCGCTATTATCGATGACTACGGTACAAAAATCTGACTTTACGACGGCTGAAAGAGGCATCGTCAATTTTCTTTTGACTTCGAGACCTAAAGCCTATTCGAAACCATAAATTTCGCGGATCTCTATCAGGAAATTTATAAACCGTTTTAGGTACCAACCATTCGACCATTCGAGGATCAATTCGAGACTCGAGCCCTCGAGAAAGAAAGGGGAAAGAAAGAGGATTGAAATATGTTCTCTTCGGTTAAAACACTGTTTAACTTTTGATATTTTCTTTTTTTTTTTTCTTTTCGATGTTCAATTTCTGTTTATACGCGATGAATGGATACGGGTTTGTCGACAGAAGGAAAGAGAAATCTTACGATGTTGAGATAAAATTAAGACTATGAATAAGGCCTTCGAAGAAAGAAGGATCTTTTTAAATTGTTCTTCCTTTATTAAATATCGTTGAACCAAGAAAGTGGCTTATCAAATATTTTCAATCTCTTGAAAGAGGCATAAGGATCTTAAAATTTCACGAAAAGATTCCGTCAAGTTTTAGAAATTTGAATCATCGCTTACCTCATCTCTTTTAATTGTTATCCAATCCCCTTTTAATAATTAATCTCTTTAAATTGAATTTCTTTGGTTTTATTTCTACGACAAATGTTTAATTTTAATTTTATAACAATCATCTCGATTCGATATTCACAATTCATTCATAGTAAATATACAAATTTACATTATTGTTATGTTATATTAATTTACAGATTTTATCGTCACTTTTTCCAAAAATCTAACACGACTGAAACGAGCGTCGTATTAGCAAAGAGGAAAAGTTGAAAAAAAAAAAAAATATTTTCAGCTTTTACAGTGGAGTGTGCCATAAAAATAAAAGAAAGGAAAAGCGATAAAAGAGAAACGAACAAAAGTAAGCTAGAGCTTGGAAAAGGCACACGGGCCGACACACTTGGAATTCATTTGATTTTCCGTCCACGGGACCGAAAAGAACAAGTGGTGTTACGGGACGTCGATGCATCAAAGACACTAGTGATATTGGAAACAGGAGCAAACTACTCTTCTTCCAGCCCCCCCACACCCTTTGCGTACCTATACCCGCCACCGTCCACGACTTTCCGCCAACTTCGACTTGCTCTTTTCACCCTTCGACCCCGACCTCAACCCCGGCCGACCACCCCATTCTCTCTCTTTCTTTCTTCTTTCTCTCTCTGTGTCGCTTCCCTTCTGAAGTTACCGCCTCGAATGACCGCACACAGGATAGTGATTCCGTTTCGCACAGCCCACTTGGAATAAATATGAATGCAACAAGTTTTTGGCTCGGCGACAGAGCGAGGAGATTGAAATTGTGATCGATGCGATTCGAATTCGCGACGAGAGGTGAAATTTTCGAGGGGGGTGAAATCGTGTCGAATCCTTTTTTTACAAAAATTGAATTATTGATCAAAGGAAAGAAAGGTAAGATAGATCTTTCAGTTTTACTGAACGAAATCGAAAATGGGAAGGGATTCGAAATTAATCGTAATCGTGTTGGGAATTTTGTAATTTCGACACGAGATATTTTATTGAAACGTGATAAATTTTCTTTCGAACCGTGTATTTCGAAAGATCCCCCTATCATAAATTACGAAGAGTGAAATATGTTTCCAATTGTCGAAGTAAATTCTAATCTGTCAAATGGCAGAAGCATCAACCCGGAAAACAAAAGTATCCATCGAAGGGTGAGATATGCAAGAAACTTTCCCCCGTGGGAAGCGCGTTTAAAATATGCAGATCACGCTTTTGTTGCGTGTTAAAAATACTGAAAAATGTTGCAATCGAGCCGAGTGTCTTTTCGAACACGCCCCCCCCGGTCAACGGGGGCTCGATGACGCCACGGATTCTCTCCCCTTTTAAAAATTCCACCCACGTGTTTTTCCCTTTACTTTTCAATTTCCTGTTTGAATTCGCAAGTTTCGCGAATTTATTGGAAAAAAAAAAAAGGAAAAAAAAAAAAGGCTGGAGGCGAGAAAGGCCACGATTAACTCTCTTACGTATCCGTTTCCCTCCTCAAGAGGGAATCTCTCTTGAATTCTGGAAGGAATTTCACGAATAACATATTTTAATATTAATCCAACTCTATCTCTATGTTCGCATAATTAACGTACATTCCGTTTAAAAACGTGCCACGTTTAATTCGCGAGTATTTTTTTAAAAAAACCGAGAGAAGATTCACCGCGGAATTTCACTTATATTTCCCGGCTTCCATTTTCGTGTCGACTCCTCGTCGTTCTAATTTTTAATGAAAATGAATAATCACCCGCCTTTTCATACGATATTTTAATTATGATCGCGCGCGGCTTAATTGGAATCAATGCAACCGAACTTATAACACTTAAGACGCGTCATCTCGAAGAATTTTCATATTTCACGAGGTCGTGCCTTTAAAGCACGAGAGGTTCGGGAGAAATTACGGAAGATTGAAGTGGAATCGATTTCGATAAATTTGTTGGAATTCCGTACCGATTCGTGATTTCACAAAGTTTCTCTTTTCCTTTTTCTTTCCCTTCTCCTCCTCTTTTATATTTTCCGTCCGTGCCCTCTCACGAGCAAATGTCTAAGAATAAAGCCGATCCAACCCGTCCAACCCACCCTCGCACACGCCCGATTGCAAGAACTACGTCTTGGAATGCCATCCGCGACAACGAGATTCTCGATTAAAATTCCAATCGTGCCTTTTCGGATCCTTCTCTTTCAGGCCTTAGAGATACGACCTTATATAAATCCACCGGTAAATTCACCGGTAAATATGTGTATTTAAATTTTACTCCCGCGTATAAGGAATAATCCCTTTCTTAAATATCTTTTAAGAATTAACTCTCGAATCGTATCATCTTTTTTTAATTCAGAACAATGTTATAATTTAAAATAATAAGCAATAAAGAATTGTTGATCAGGTTGAAGAAAAGATTTCTCCCCGTTGGTGAATTTTTTTAGGAAATTAATTACGTTTAAAAATTTTACCATGCAAGAATCGAGAGATCCTCGAATTTTGAATTTCTAATCTAGTCTTGAAACTGTTAAAAGGATACTTTCACGACGTTGCATATTGTTCTAAGAAGCAATTATATAGATAAAATTGATAGTATATCCTCGCGATTATACGATATAACTGTGCCGTAATCCTTAACAACGCTTTAGAAACAACGGTAACTGTAGTTTCTATGAAGTTCTTATTCGAAGCAACTATTATTTCAGACTTTGTAATGAGACGCGTTATACGCTACATTCGAGGAACCCATTATGTAGATTTACGAATATAATTTGACAAAGCATTTCAGAATTCGGCGCCCTTTATGAAAGGAACGTATATAAAAGGAACGATGTCCAATAAGAACTCCTTTTTTTTATCGATATATTTTTATATAATAGCATCTCTTATTTACGTCAAGAAATTACTAAAAAGAGAAATAAAGTATAATAAGATAATACTTAGAGATGGTAGTTAAAATAATCGTACAAAAAAGTAGTACGAAAAAAAGAAAGAAAAAGTGTATATATAATAGCAGACCAGAACAATTTGAAGATGGTAATACTTTACTTTACAAATTTATTTTTTTGCAAGAAAAGGAAACGACGAGGGAAACGTTTCTATCAACTCTATGTCCGCTTATCATCATGTGTACAATACATAGTAGCTAGATATTCCTTGTTTCCTACTACTCGTCTTTCTGTAACCGATTTCCTTGCTTGGTCTTTAGCTTCCATTATTTCCTTCTTTCCGTCCCCGTCACTAGCAGAGATTCTGCTATACCTTCTGTTTCTCAAAATAATTATTCTCCGCAGACATTGCGTATTCCGTAAGAAATTGTAATTTACTTCCTACGTTACAGTACAATTTTACAACCACCGAAATATCTTTTGTAATTTCACGAGGAATCTATTTAATTTACATTATAACGATTATAATTTATATCGTTATTAAAATTTTCGAATAAAATAAAGGAACAAGTAAATTTTATTTCATAACTTTCGCGAGAGAATCTTTATTAGGAGTTAACATCTCCTTTGCAGAGATCATAAATTCAAGACAATTCTTCCATCAATTAACACGAAAAATAAAATTTTACTCGTGATACGAATTAAAAGTCTCAAAGATTGCGTGCTCCCTTAATAATTAAACTACTCCTCCCTTTTTTTTTTTTTAATCCGCTTTATAATAAATCCGACTGTCAACGTCGTGACAAGTGCCACAGCCACTTTACCACGAGAATATAAACATTATTACCTCAACCGCGGAAATGCATTTCCCCTCCTTAACCGCGATATCCAGGAAATACTTATTTAAAATTCCGCTCCGTATCTTTACTCCGTCCCCGGCTGAAAATGAACAAAATCATGGCGCGTAAATATTTACGATCTACGAGAGAGCGCGTAACGTTGTTGCCGCTTTGAGACCGGCGCAATCACACAGCCGGATATACATTACTATTCAATATCGCGCCGTCGACTCCCTGCCAAATTAGATCAAATCTTCTTTTACTTAGACTTACCCGGCGAAAATTGAATTCGCGTCAACTCGCGTCTCTCTCTGTTCTCGAATAAACCCCACGACACGGGCTAACAATTTCCAATTCCTTAAGGAATTCGTTCGTGACACGTGATAAGGCGCGTAACAAAACTCGTTTTAATGATACCTAACTAAATAAAGAGAAAGCAATAACATTTAATTCGATATCCCTCGAATCACTTTCTTGTAGGAATAAAACTTCTGCCACACGAATTCTATATATACACGCGTTTCTATATTAATTCTTAATCCAAAAAAATTTTCCAATAACACTTAACCTCGTGTCTCAATTCGCCTTCCGTGCGATTCCACCGATCCTCGGATGTTGCCGATATAACGAACACGTCGGGAAAAAAGAGGCGTGGGATCGGTCGATAAATCGGGGACAAAGTTGATCGAATCGAGTCGGGGACGAGACGGTTGGCTTTCGACGATCGCCACGAGAGGGGAAGTAAAAGTAAACGGGGGCGAACGAGGAGGAGGAGAAGAGTTTGGAAAGGAGATGGTTTAAAAGCGGTCCACGTAGCTGCGAGGGTGGACAGTGAGGAGGAGGGTTGCGCGCAGCGGTCAGCAGAATCAGAATGCTTAGAACCCCATATAACGGCCACTCGAACCGAGTCGAAACCGGTCGTGCCGTGGTTACACTTACACACACACGTGCACTCGTCGAAGAGGAGTGAAACTGTCTGTACGAGTTTCCACGGGATGGGCTTTTCCAGCGGACGGGACGGTCCTCCCGGGAAGATCTGGACGTCGCCTCGAGTTCAGATCGGCGTCACGGACGATGCTCCGTCAGTCGCGAGATAGAGTCGCACCGATAATTGGACCGTGTCACGCGCAAAGAAACCGACTTCGTTATCGTTCGAATTCCTATCTGACAGCTCCCCTCGTGCAACAACGCGAGAAAAGAGGCAGCCGACCGAGCTTGTGCTCTCGAAACGTTCTTAGTATCTTTTGTGGATGGATCGAAGAGAACGCGTGTGTTGTGGATGAACGTGCGTTATTATGCCGCTGCCTTCAGCGAGCAATTCAGCGAGGGAGCACGGTAGAGAGGGCAAAGGAATCGGAGAGAGGCGCCGTAGATAAATAAAAATGTTATGTTCGGGAAATTTCCGTTGGGAATGATCAATTGTTCTCCACAAATTTTATAATAATTCTTATCATACAAGTTTTTCGATTCAAAATCAAACTTTAATCAGGTTTATATTATTATATATATATATATATTAGAAAGAATTAGTTATGTATACTTATGAGATAAATAAAAAGTTATGTTCGGGAAGTTTCCGTTGAGAATGATCAATTTTATAATAATTGTTATGATACAAGTTTTTCGATTCAAAATCAATTGAAATTTTAATTAAGTTTAATTATTGTATATATATTAGAAAGAATTAGTTATATTATATTTATGAGATAAATAAGAAGTTATGTTCGGGAAGTTTCCGTTGGGAATGATCAATTTTATAATAATTGTTATGATACAAGTTTTTCGATTCAAAATCAATTGAAACTTTAATCATTTAGATTTAATTGTTACACGTGTATCGAGAAGAATTAGTTGTAAAAGGAAACAAGTATTCGATTACGACTCGATAAAATAATTATTGCCAACGTCTCTTGGCCCGTGAAAAAGAAACATAGGACCAATAGCAAAGTTTGCAAATCCAAACGTTTCTAGAAAACGTGTTTCCCGGAGACGAGCGAATCGAATAAGCGTTGCATGTCGACACCGTTGCTACAAGAATTCAACTTGCCAAGTATTAAACTGCATACTCGCTTACATACATTTTGGCGAATGGTCACATTACACGGAAACGGACAGGTTCGAATGGAATGGCTACTAAGAATCTTCCTAGATTCTCATACCCTTGGAAAACTGAAAAAACTCGCGGCCATTATCGATTACTTTAATTCATGCAAATATTATTCATGATTGGGAGATGGGGTGGGGGTTGAAATCGCGATAGTTACGGAACCTTCTTTTCCTATTTATCTTCTCCGGCCAGGATTTTCCAACTTGATAAAGAGTTATGATGTTAGATGGACTCAATTTATCCGCGCCATTATCCTTTGGAATAAACGCACCGCCCATTGTTCGCAATTCTCGGTGCGAACCGTTTCCACTCCCCCCTCTTTTCCCCGCCATATTTGCAGTTTTCCGATAAATCATGCTGACAATTAACATCGTTGTGCGCGGTGTACGCGATCAACCATTCGTGGATACGTTATTTTGCGTGTAACTGAATTACGGATTCGAGTTAACCTCAGGCACCGAGCTTAATTACCGTGATAAATATACTTTTGAATTTGTTGCTGAGAAGGGAAAGAGCTAGTAATTTCGAAATAGTAATTTCAGAAATATTCTTCGTAAATGTGCGAAGAAGGGATTATAGAATATTATTATTATTATTATTTTAATGATCATTGCAATTCCACTTATGAATTTATTTTATATATAATATGACAAAATCGGAGGATTCATATTAAGGTATGAAATATTTTTTAAAAACGAGAAATTGGAACTTTGGTAAAGTTGTTCGTGTACTTCAAAAATTAATTTGAAAATTTTGCAGGATTAATCTGGAAAACTTGTGGCAAGTTTTTCATTATTGAAAAATTCTGTTACACGATTTTAATTTTTTTTTTTTTTTTTTTTTTTTTTCGTTAATGCTATTACGTTGATCGATTAATTTTTTTTAACGAAGTTTGTTATTTATAGAAAAGTTTTTCAATACTTTTCACGAACGGAGTCGAACGTTCAGCAAGTGACACTTACAATCAATTAAAGAAGGAAATCGTAAATTGGAAAGCGGCAAACTATTCCGCTAATGAATTACGCGGAAGAAGAAAGTAACTTCGTTGGAAAAGACAACTTTGAAACTTTGAGGCAGCTTTTTAATCTCCTTGTTTTATTTAACGAAATATTTAGTTACAAGAAATTCTCGGCCGTATTACGCTTTCTTCGGTAAATATTGTTTCAGTTATTCTTTTCTTTCGAAATATGTAACCATTATTTGAGCGACAACCGTGCTCTCCCATTTAAGAAAATTAAACCTCTATCTTTCGCGTTTCCTTCCATTAAAAACTGCGATCTTAATTAAAACCAGTTTCAAGTTTTTACGAAGGAAAAATTGCCGCGATACAACTGCATTACACTCGTCTAACCGCCTATACCACTTGCCACTAGCATAAGTTCCCAGTCAGACTGCTCTGTTCTCTCTGTCGCACCACTTCCCTTAACCCTTTCGAGCGATTAGAGTTATTGCACATCGAGAATCTTTCTCTGTAGCATCGATATTCTGCCTCCATCGTCAATTTTTCTTTCAATAAACACCGTCCAAGCAACTCGAATTCTCTGTGCGCATTCGTAGCAAAAAAGGGTTAAGCCTAAGAACAGGTACAACATCCTCGCCTCAATCGTTCCCAAAACACAAACCGTCTTAAATAAAGCAGCATCCTCCAATCTTCTGACGCAATCGTTTGCGCGAGTTGTTTCCACTGACGAAGCCGGAACGAGAGGATGATACTAAATACGATATCCGAAATCGGAATGGCGGCGGCGTTAAAGGATTCGAAAATCCCTGCGCACGAAATTTCCCCGCCGGGTCATTCGAGAAACTTCGCGGATCCGGATAATCCTATTAGCAAGGACACCAAAAGCACTTGCTTCGGTTAAACGTGGCGTGGAACTGGATGGTCGTCCGTGCTGATGGAAACCAACACCGGCGGAAATTCCAACGCGATTTATTGGCAACTCAACCCGATCTCGCGGACGGCATCCGTCCGTGTCCCGCGAATTATTCACCGTGACGGATTTATCCTCGGCCGGGAGGATACGGAGAAGGGGAATCGAGGAATCCTTGCATTCTTCGATCACGATGAATTTAACGTAATCGGTGAGATTCGACAGGTTGAACAATAATACTTTCCTCGTGGAGGGGGGTGTTTGGGGAATTTTATCGCACGTTTCACTTTTTCTCTTCGAGTTTCAATCGAAATTGAAGGAACCGATTTTTTTGGAAAAGTTTCTCTCTTTATGAAATGACTTCTCTGTAATCAAATTTATTTTTTATATTATTTACTTTCTTAAAAAAAAAAAGAAGAAAAATCGAACGATATCGCTGCCCCAGAAAGCTGTTCCACACGAAACCGACAAGAATCGACGACCGAGGCCACTAGCGAACAAATTAACGAAAATCTCTTTCGAAAATCGCCAAAGAATCTACCATTTACCGTCTCCAATATGCATAAAAAGCGAGGCTCGTTTAAGATTCCAAGCAGCTCGGTTGTTGTTATCGAAGCCTGGAACCACGTGGAACGAAAGGAAATAAATAAAAATTAGGGACACGCTAGCCAAGCCAAGCCAGCCAGGCCACACGTAATAATCGTCCCATATTCCGATTGAATTATGCCGGACATTCACGCGAAACTATGAATCCTTTAACGATCGACAGGTGTAACGTATCGAGCCATGAATTCCATTCCTCCCGTTTATGATTGTCGATACTCGTTTCGATCTCCAACGTCACGTTCCAACAGTTTTGAACACAAGCGCTCCCCTCCTCCTCTGCGCGCGCGTATACACAAACACTACACGTGTTCACAAGCAGCGAGCATAAAGCGGTGCCGAGGGACACGCAATTTTCACGGTTTAACGTATTTCGGCGTGCAATCGCGTTTCGGTAATAGCCGCTGGCACCTGTCACACCGGCCACCACCTCGATCGAAAGGAACGCGAGATATTACACGTTTGGAACGGGGCCGCTTTGTCGCCGCGCCTTTCATTGCTTTGTTATTATTACTCGCTTCTTCGAATTAAAGAGATTCGAGGGGGCAGGAAAAAGAATACTCTGCAAGCGATTGAATAAAATAGCTACTACTGGATGGTTGTTGATCGAAAAATTCCATTTCACAGCGCGCGTTAAAATTCAATTCGATGATTTGTCGAACGGTGTTAATTGTAATAAAAGACTCGTGAAATTTTGAATTAAAATTGGGAAGAAGAGCGAAAGTGTTTTCGTTATTCCGAATGCGGTATGTTTGGAGGTATTCTTGGTATTCAGATCGAGACAGTTTTTGCTAACACCGTTGACTGCCATGTGACACGACAGGATGTTGCATTTTGCGCTGTTGGCTCGCTCCGCTGTTTTACATGCTGCCATGTCGCATTATACTACACGGCACACCTTATATTATCATTTTTGCATGGAAAAGATGATATCACGAGTTATTTCGAACTACGTTCTTTTCTTTTTTCCCCTCCCCCCATCAGACGCAAGAAAATCTTTGAAATTTAATTGGAGAAAATATTGGAGAAGATCTTTAAGAAAGATGTATCTTGCTAATGAATGTGATTGATAACAGTGGAATGGTCAGAATTATTATCCAGTACGCAGAATACCACGGACGAATGTTTTGTCGCCTCCTTGTCTGTTATTTTTTAGCTGTCTCAAATCGTGTCCCATTTAGAATTGATTAATTGTTATCACAACAGAAACATAATAATTCTTCATTACCGTTTTCTCCCATCCATGGTTTCGTTATCTCGTGAAAGTATTGATAAATATTGTTAAATTTAACTTATTTCGAATTGAATGATTGAACAATAGTATTAAATTAAACCTCTTATTAATTTTGCAATTATTAAAAGTATACAAATTCTGTTCGAATTAATATCAACTTTTATTGAGATTCACGAAGTTGGAGATATCCATTTTCAGCCGGGATATCAATTTCAATCATTTATTTACTTTTAAAGATTGCTCGAAACGTTAATTATTCCTCTTCAATTCGAAACTTATAATTTACAAATATATCAATTGGACGTGATTGAATAATACAGTAATTATCGATCGGTATTACAATAAATTACTTTAAAAGAAAAATAAAAGAACAAGTTTCTGCAACAATCAACGTTATTCCACGAAACCAAATTCATTACTGAAGCATCGCCGCAAAACAATCCTTCCTCAACCTCATTTCATTACACAACGAGACCGATACAGATCCGATACCGCGAAATCGAGAAGTAGAATATCGAAACAAAATATATAAATTTTCACTCGACGATGAAACGCGAATCGATATCGTCCAGCTTTTTCTCTTTCCCTCCTCGATGATGCTTGTATTAAAACTCAATTAACGCCACGTTATTTGCAACGCGGAGAAAAAAGGACAACGAGGCGAAATATAATATAATATCGCGACGATTTTATTATTAAACGAAATCGAACGAATTCGCGTCAAAAAAAAAAAGGAAAAGGAGGAGAAAAATGAAAAGAAGAATAAAAAAAGAAAAAACAGAGGCAGAGACCTCGTAGCCTCGTTTCGCGTTTTAAAAAATTTTCCTCGACTCGGCAGGAATTCGATTTCCCTGATGCATCGCGCTCTACAAAACACGGCATTCATTCCATCCTTTCGATAACGAAATGAAACGGTGGCGAGGTCGCGCGGATATCCAACGATTCTAAATGCCATCACGGGAATGAACGAAAGAGGAATCGAACGATTCCTCCCGCGGATATCAATTCCTCGCGTCGTTAACGGGAAGGACACACGCATATCCGTAATTGGACGCGTTTCGAAACGATTTTCGAAAACTGTGATGAACGTTGAAAAGAAGGCACAATGGGTGGTGATCCTTCTGCAACATTCCTGGCACGCGCGCATGTGTGTGTGTACGTGTATCCACAGGACAAACATTCCCGACCCCGCGTTCCATTACAGCATCGGCGAATGCGCGCAATAAAAACGAGCCGAAGCGACGGACAATTTTCGCGTTTTACCATTCGTCGGTAACAATGTCCCTTTCGAAATGGCCGGCAATGGCAATGAATGAAGCGACCGCGCTCGTCAAGAATGGGCCGCGCACGCACGTCCGGCATTTTCAGTTAGCCGCCCGACCCTGGTTTATTGTTGCAAGCGCGATCGAGTTTGAGATCGGATCGAAACGCGAGGATGGAAGGCATGACGAGGAATAATTTTTATTTATCTTTTTTTGATCGTCAATTCGTGAAGATAAAGCTAGAATTTGTCACGGAATGAATTTACGGATTTAATGATAGAGAAGGGTATTAAGATTTATCGATCGTTGCAACAAGGATTAATAGTTAATAGGGATTGATCTGAATCGAAAAATAGAAAAAGAGTAGTTTTTATTCATATATATCGTTCGAAGCAATCCTTCGAAATCTACTTAAAATTTTGTTGGGATGGAATTGAGAAGCAATTCGAGTAGCATTCGAAATAGCGCACGGGAAATATAGAAACTGTTCCGGGAGAAATAAATTATTCAAGGTACGTAAAAGTGAGGTCCATTAATGCGCTAAAAACAGATATTGAGTTTGCAATTTTGATACGACGAAATATCAATTTTCAGGATGGATGTAAGTAATTCATCCGTATTAAATAGAGAACATGTGCAACTATTCGCGACGTGGTGATATGTTGCGCCTGCTTTATTTGTATTCTGAGCAAACGTTACATGGATATTCCCCTGCGGCGCCGACCCGGTAAACATTCCCAATAAAGCGAGGCAAAAGGACGCGCAATTTTCACACGCTTTAACGTTTCCCGCGGCAATTGCTTTTTGGAAATGACTGGGAAAAGCTGTCATCCTGATGAGTTCAATCAGGGAAAGCGGGATACCGCGTTTCTGCAACCAGAATCGAATCCGTTATTTGAGAACCAGACGACGAGAACCCCTCCTCCTGCTCGACTTATCCGATCCGATGGAATGCGATTAAATACCTTTCCGAATCGTAGAAAATTTGAGTCAGATCCCGTTTTCTAGAAAAAGTTTAAAAAGATTTTATCGAATCGCGCTTTTTACAATAATTTATAATTTAATTTTCCAAAGTTTCGATGTTAGTTTTAATGTTTTAATTTTAATCGAGACAATATTTTCTAAAACTCTTACAAATATCTTTTTTTAATATCGTTCTAAAGAAAAATTATCAGTTTTACGAAGAAAGAAGGAAGAAAATTTAAAATTTACCTTTCAAATAAATTATTATCTCGCTCTCTTTAGCTTGTATTATTATCATCACGACCGATATTAAAATATGAAATGGCATATATAAAAGGGCTTGTATTAAAATGATATATAGAGGGACAATACTCGTAGCTGTGCAATGCACATAACAAACGAAATATGTCTAGTAATTTACAGGCTTGAACGTACAAATTATTTTTATCTTTTCCACCGCGGTGAAGCCAAAATATTTTTTCACGTATTCACATATATTTATATCCATACACGTTTTAAAGCCATACAAATATTTGATGAACGTGATTCTCTCATTGTTTTCACTTTGCACTAACCTAATCGACCATTGTTTATTCCGACTGAACACCACTTTTTCCAAAATCATCCAGAGATAAATCCCAAGCTAGAACGTGCCCTATCCGCGATAAAACCGCGCGCGGCGAGTGAAAGAATTCCCCCAATCATAAATAAAATTTTTACGTTTCGACGTTATCAAATTTTCACGTTATTGACTATTAAGCAAAAGTGTATACGCACATAAATCTACATATTTCCAAGGCGCGTTTCGATCCTGAACTCCAATATCAAGAAAGTGTTTATGGTTGTAAAAAGCCATACCCTGGATACGTACGCACGCGTTTCGAAATCGTAACGATTCACACGCGTATCGCAACATTTTCGAGGAAATCCTATTTGGAAATTATACGGGAATTAAATTGGCACGATTCAATCGAATGACGAAACGAAGATTAAACTTGCCCCCCCTGGGCGCAACGTTGCACTGACTGCTGCACCTCCTCCCGGGTGCAACAGTTTCCAACAGATAACCGAATTTATCGACTCCACGCTAAATGACTCCTTGCTTTCCAATTTTGATTCTAGACTGTTACTTGTACCATTTTTTAACTTGTATCGATAAATGTAAATGTTATAACGAGATCCAAAGTGTCCATCACGATATCGAACGAAATGAAAAAAACGGACAAATCCAGAAAATTAATATCATTAAAGAAAGAAAGGCTATCGAATAAAATATATAGAAAATAATTAATACGCAGGATTCCACAAAACGAAGCCGAGTTTCATTTCGTTCAAGAACAGAACTAGATATCGAAGGATAAAAAAACGAGGGAGAATGAACATTGCACGTACGTCGAAATGGTATTCCACGTATGCGGGCACCGAGATCCGCGTAAGTCCTGCTTTAAACATTCGCACAAGTCTGCGCCTCCGGGATATGAGATTCTGGACCGCAGCGGTTGGGGCGGCTACCTATTTTTTCAAATTAATGTCCGACCAGTTAAACGCGGAAGAATGTAATATACGGCGTTTCTGTCGGATGTGCACACCTCCTCCTGGCGCAACCCTTTTGTCTCGATGGCCGCTGCGTATGCGTGGGTGCAACGTCGAGTGCAATAATTGTACCGGCAAGCCACTTTGATGTCAATGCATTAACCCCGTACGTGCCTCGGCCGCAGCCACCCACCCCCTCCTCGGTTTACTCCGACTCTTCCTTTTCGTTTCCCCCGTTTTGCTTGGAAATCTCTCAAGAACACCTCCCTTTCTCGCGGTCGAGGCTTGGATACGAATTTTCGAAAATTCGGACCGCTTGGTTATTCGTCGAAGCTGCACTAAGCTGGCAAGGATTTTATTAATTCGTAGATGGTTAAGATAAAAATTATAATTAAGGAAAGATGTTTTAATAAAAAAAGTAAGAAGAAGTTTTTTTTTGTCCGCGAATTAATTATTACTGTAATATAATTGTGATAAAGAGAGGTTGGCGTGGAGATGGATATTTTTTGAAATGAAGTTCAACTCGAAGAAGAATTCTAGCGACGGATAATTCCAGATTTTCTTCGACGTTTAAATAAAGGATTTTTAAAATTACGAAGATACGAAAGTTGTTCGTGAAAACAACTTCGTTCACTCGATTATGATGTAGAATTTGCTAATCGAATTAAAATTATAAGTAATACAAAGATTCAAGTTTCATAATTTAGATAAAACTATAAGTATCTATATGTATTCCGATATCTATAAAGAAAATTTTCCTTCTAATGTTACTAAGAATCGCGAAATTGAAAGTATTCGCCACAATACAAGCTCAGCAAAATCTCTTTTCATTAAACTGCTTACGAATTCTGCTCGAATAAATTTCTTACTTCTTTATTTAAAATCATAGTCAAGTTTTATTTCTGTGAGTTTTTCAATCGAAGAAGCACGAGCATTTAAACGTAATTTGATTTTTGGTTAACATTGATTCAAATCTAACGAAGAAAAAAATTGTTGATAACATCCTCGTGCACAGATTCTTAACTGTTATCGCAGAAACATTGAATATTCACCGAATATTGGTGAGCTTTTTGTACAGCTGCAATTAGAAGCTTTCATCGGCATTAATTTAAAATTTTTTCAGTTTTTATTCGAATTTACTTTCAATTTAATAATCCATTAACGTGAAGACTGAACGTAAGCACGATGCCGGAAATAAATGGTGAAAAGAATCGCGTTAAATCGTAATTTTATATTGGAACATCAAGAAATTCATAAATTCTCATGTATACGAATACAAAGAAGAGTGAGATTCGCGCGATAAAACTTCTTTGCGCGATCCGAAACAACCTCGATGAGGAAATAATTCGCGTTTTGAGCGTTCCTTTGTCGCTGGAATTCGTGAAATTTAATGGAGAGGATTTCTTAGATGTTCTCGAAATTCGAGGGATGAAAGATTATCGTGGTGATTATACAATTTTCTATTTCCCCGAGAGAAACGAAATTTCAATATTTATACATTCGACGTAACGTTGTTCTAAATGTAAATTCGTTCAAACGAATTTTACAATTTTATCGACCACTCGAAATAATGAAACTTGCCAATTGGAAAGAGCGCAAAGAGAAATATATGCCAGATACATACAACAAACGAAGCAACTAAAATCAAAGAGATCCTTCAGGAGGAAAAAAGAAGACGAGGTTAGAAATAGCGTGTCGCTTTGAGAGCGAAGAATACCACACAAGAGTCTTCGTTGCATTGGTTAGGGGTGAAAGTACTCGTAATACTACTCTAACGATAAAAATCATAATAATGGCGAGACGTTAAGGTGCGTCTACTTTGGTTCCGCACTGCTAATTTTAATAATGTAAAGCACCATTCACCTTTGCACTATTTGTAACGGATGTAATCTTTTTCGCGATGGAAATCGATCGAAGCGTAATTATTTTTCACCTCGTCGAATTTACGAAATATTACGAAATACGCGATTGTATATTAAATTTCTTCTAACGTTGATTCTTAATACGAGGGAATAATAAATAAATATTTTAACTAGTGATATGTAATAACAGAAAGAAAATTTCTTTTAATTCGTGTAAAATTTTGAATCGTATGTCCGATTCAAAGATTGGAAAATATATTATCTCCTAAATAATGAATAGAAAGCAAAAATATAAATAATTCATTCCTCATCCGTTAACTCTTCAGAACGAGCTCGATCACAACATCATCTTTTGCTTTAAGTAGCACAGATAGCGGGCAGGCAGATTTAGTATGTTTCGTGCAATCTCTTACGAGGAATATCGCCACGAGTCTAACCCCACAATATATCCTCTGTACACAAGCTACGTTTGATCGTCTCTCGAGATTTCGCAACATTATGAAGTGCCTAGCTGTTTGCATAGAAGATTGTATGAGCGGCCAATTTCGCTACTATGCTATTAATTTATTATTCGTAAGAAGCTTTGCACATGCAACTATCCTATGACAGATTCCTAAACCCATGCTTCCTATAACGCGAGCATCTTTATAAACATCTACTACTACTTTCGTAACAGGAAACTTATATATTTTTCAATCAAACAATAGGATAGAAATTCTATGAAAGCTTTACGATGATCGAGGATAATGCCAATTACAAATTTTCCCTAGAGAATGCCAGTTAAACGGCTAACCTACAACATAATTAATTAAATTCACGCATGTACATACCTCTCTATAACGATCTTAAAAAAATCGTATCTTCTGATTATTCCTTGCTTTCAGCCCCATAAAATCCCTCCAGCTCTCTACTCCGCAAGTTGGCATCGGTTTACGTACGAGGCAACTCTTCCGCACAACTAACTGCCGCTAACGTTTAGAGAGAAACAATATATTCGCGAAAGGAGATGCACACTTTTGACACACGTCCATCCGACGCCAACGCTATACCGCCAATTACTTTGTATCGTCGATCAATTACAGCCTTTGGCATTCGTGAGGGATACGCGAAGGCTTAGTACTCTTGTGCCCGCAACACGATCGGTAACACGTTGAAACTATTCAGAGAATTCGGAAGGGTCAGTCGAGGCAGGTCGTTAGAGTTTGCTCTCCCCGTGGCTCTGGCCCTCCGTGTGTATCTGCTCAGCTTTGCCTTTAATAACAGCCAGAGCCCGACTCGGCTTACCATCGTAGCCGGTAAGCCGGTTCTCCGCTATACGTTACGACTGATTGATTGATCGATCGATCGTTTGTTCGCCCATTCAACTTTGTCTGCCCTAAACTATTGCCACTCTACTGCGAGCGAGGATAATCCGGCGAGACGTTCTTTAAACTTCACTAGGGTGATTATTCGTTCGATGGAATTTCGAACGGGATTTTTTTTTTTTTTTTCGAAATTGTGATTCGATTCTTGATGGGTCGAAGCTTTAATTGAATACGGTAGAATTTATTATGCGAATTTATTTTCATATTAAAATATAAGAATATTTCTTTTCTTTTTTTTTTTTTTTGAAATTCCTTTTTGTATTTTATTTTGATAAGTTTGAAGAGAAAAAATTTTTCACAATCTGATATCTAACGTAATATTTTGATTATTTCTTAATTTACATTTTTTTAATGTTTGAATCTAAACTTTAAATAAATAAATGATAAAACAGATTCTCAAAGAAATATTACAATCTTATTAATTGCTAAACGAAATCACTTATATATAACTTTCTATTATTTTAAAAATACAAATTTTAAGAATTGAATATTCTAATTCGTATTAGTGTATAATAATGAATCTGAAATCTCGCGTGTTCTTCAAACATGTGTGTTATGTGTCGTTAGCAATCTAGAGTATTGGGATACATGTATCCTATACCGATATAAGCATTAGTATCTCTACAAGCATTTAGTATCTCGTTACTCGGAAGATCATTGATAATACTATTAGCCAGATTATGATGTCCTGGTATTCTGGTATTACTGGAACATTGTTTCACATGAATACTCATGTGCTTATAACAGCATGTACATATACATATATATATATATACTGTCATCTTGACAACTGTACATCTCATATTTGATTGCTAATAAACTGCTAATCAAACTTTTTATACCTAATACAAATAAACTTTATAGGTATACACAAATTCATTTCCAACAAGAAATAAAAATTATTCGATATTTCAATATTTCGAAAAAACGTTTTTCCAATAAAATTTCAAATCTCTCATTTTACTTCAATTAATCCTGATCGACTTTACAACTTTCCATTTAAAAAACTTTTAATTTTGATCTTGCTTGCAACGTAAAAAAAAAAAAAAAAAAAAAAAAGAGGAACCGAAGAAAAAACAAAAAATGTACCACAATTCTAACTACCAAAATCAAAAGAGAAGAAAAAAAGTGGATCACCGGTGAAAAATGAAATAGAAATTCTGTGTGGAAAAAAATGTTTCGCGTAGAGGCCATCGATCCTCGCGGATCGAGGATCCATAGTTCCGGCTCGGTCGAACAAAGGGGAAAGAGCAACGAGGGATAAAAATGGGGAGGGAGAAGGGAGGTGCAACGTCAAAGTGCGGTCTGTATCGGTCAAATAGAAGTCAGACAGCGAGCGTGAGGACGTTTAAAAATGATTTAATGTGACCTGGGTTGGCTTGCAGAGAGGGTGACGGAAGAGAGGGCGCGAGGGGATAGGATCCGAGGAAGGCAACTTGTTGCACGTCGGTGACACACGACGCCCTTGTACGAAGCTCAACCCCGGAGCATCACCCTCTCTCGCTTCCTCTTCCTGTGTTTATCGCACCTAATCCGTTTTCGGTGACTTTCCGTGTAACGATTTGTCACGGTATTGCTTTATATCGCTTTTTTTTTTTTCGATACAACGAATAGAAAATGAATACTCGAACTCGGTCGAGTTCGAATAAAGCACGCTGGAGAGAGAATTCGTTGTGTAAAGATTCGAGAAAAAGAGGGGATTAATTATATATGGATGAAGTAATTTGTATTTGACGGGGATCGTGTATTGTGAAAGTATGCAATATTTACAATAAAGCGTGAAAAGAGGAATTGGTGTGGTGAACGTCTATTGTTTCGACGGTGTGAATAAAATGAATTTCTGAAAGTTTTGCTCTTTATTAATTCGATTGTAATGTAAAAAATATTAGCAGATATGTATAATATTTCTATATCATACTTTTGATATAAATCTGATTTTTTTGTAACAGATTTATTCAAAAATATGACATTGAAGTAATAAAATTTATAATTTCTAAAATTTTGAAATATTTTATATTTCTTTCTCTTTTTTTTTTGTAACGTTATATAATTACAAAATAAACTCGCAATTTTTCCATAATTTTCTAAACTTTGAAATATGGAACACATTTGTTTATACGCGTGAAAAATTTAATCGATACTGAACATTATTGAAAAATTTTAATTCCAAAATTACACGCGAAACGAACTTTTTTTAAAAATTTAAACGATTAAATTTCTTCAAAACACTTTTATCACTTGCTCTCATTTTCCAATTAAACCATTTTCCTTGATAACACACAATAGTGTTATAAAGAAAGATAATCGTTTTTTATTTAATATTTAATCATTCGAAATAAGAACATTGAACAGTTAGATCAGTTATCAGCAGTTCTACATACGGATTTCTATGCTTAATTCTATCGAAGGTAGGAGACTGCCGGATGGAAATTAGGATTAACATCGTCCAGCTATTTCGATCTAACTGCTTGCAATTGAGACTTCTCCTGACGTATGCAAACAGAGAAGTTGCGCGAAGGGAACTCGTCAACGTTGATTACGACGCATTCATGTGACTTGCAGTTCGATATCATGTTTCGTGTTTGTCTTGACGCGCAATCGATAAAGTGAAATTGTTGAACACAAGGATTCAAATACTTTCACGAAGTATTTGTATTTGGAACAATTGGAAATTAAACCTCTTTCCTTTTATTTAAATATCTCATAAATGGTATCCAGACTATATTTGTTTCTTTTCACAGCAACAAAGATTGAAATAAATATCCCAAACAATTATTTTTTTTTAATGATTCTGAAAAAATTGTTATAAAATTTTGAACAACTCTATTTTTGGTAGAAAATCATCTGCTCCAAAATTGGATCGATACGAAGCAAAAGGAACTAATGACTTCTGTCTATTCCGCGGTTTCGTTTGTCGGAGAAGAGGTTAACCATTTCAAACAATTCGACTCGACTTCGTTTGTACGTTCAGACGTGCATTTTCAACATTATTAATGACCATCATAATTGCAGAAAAATCAAGTAGGATAAAATCGAACGTAATTAGATTAATGAACATCTTACTGGAATTTAAATATATATAAAGTAAAATTCTATATCTCGATTTTTAGATATCGCGTATCTTTCTTTCGCGAGAAAGAATTAAAAAATAATGCAAAAAATAATTAAGATGGATGGACACCTTTCGAAGGCTCGCTATATAGAAAAATTTTCCAGATAATCGAAAGAGCTCGCATCATTCTTTTGCTCGAGAAAGGGAGGGATTGGCGGCATAGGAAAAGGGTGGAAACGGCTCGTTTACGTCTAACTAACGTGAAATTTCCAGAGCAACGCCGCCTCTTTTCGCCCGGGCGAAATCGATGGTCGATGTTCTTTGATCGTGCACCAGCCGTGCCATTACCGGTGCCCGCTCGTTCAATACTTCATGAACGGAATTGCGGTGGTAACTAATTCGCCGCACAAAGGTCACGAATATTTTACAGCACGCCAATTCATTTACATTCGGCGTGCTGTAGATAAAATATTCGTGACCTTTGGCGCCACCGAACCATGAAAAAGCGCAATCGATATCTGTTTCATCCGTGTTCTCTGACTACGTATGATTAAAATTTTTTTCCTTTAACAAAATTGGATTAGGAATGTTCTTCATACGTGTTACCTTTGTACAAATTGGCGAAACTTCGACCGGATGAGAAATTATTTTTCAACGTCTCTATTACTATACTCGACATGATGGAGTATTAAAATTGGAACGATTTTATTTATTTATTTAACACGTATAACTATACTTGTTACGTACGTTTTCTCTCGTATGGATCTCATCTTTATATTTTCAATGTGTGTGAAACGTAATAAAAGTAGGTATAAAAGAAGAGAAATTATGGCATAAAAGTTTCGTTTTATATTCTATTGTTTGATAAGTTCTCGTTGACCTCTTTACTATATGTGCAATAAACGAAGTCCAGCGTATCAACCGTATCAACGAGAAAGATGTAATAAAATATCATAGACGAATATCAATTTTAGACGGATAAAAAGAGAGCATGTATAAATAAAGTATACTGCTCACAAATATATATGAAAAATAAGTGCATCGTCTTTTGATATATCTTGTAGAGAAAACATATCTTTGAGACAACTTTATGCTTTCAAAAAAAAAAAAAAAAGTAAAATAAAATAAAATAAAAGTATATTCTACGCATGAGAAAATATTGAAATAAAGTAAATATGAAATTTCATCTTCAAACAAACTTTGGATATTTTCGACGCAAAAATTGAAAATTTTCAAATAAAGATCTAAAAGTTCCTATTTATTCGTAAAAAAGAATTAAGAATTAAAATTTACTCTCATATCTCAAACGAAGAATAATAAAAACTCTAAAATAAACTCCAAATAAAATTATAAATAATATGTTTCAAAATTTGAAAGTATCCGTACTTATCCATTCAAGTTTTTAATTAATAATAAATAATCCTAATTTCTCAGCAAACGTAAAAAACATAATAGCAAAGGGACATGCGACAATCTCAATCCCAGTCGATAGTTTTCCTCGTAATCTCCAATATTTTAACTCGAATACCCTCTCTCTTACGAGTAAAATATCTCGTCTCACCTCTTCGTTCAGTGATCCTCTCCTGATATTCGTTTCTCCTTCCCTCTATTCCACCCTCAGGTCGTATGAAATAAAGAGAGCATGGCTTGGATCGTATCCCTATCTTACGGAGCAGGAGCAAAGTGGTACACATTGTCGGGTCGCTGCCGACAATGTTCATTATATTAACACCTTCGTTCTATCTTAATGAATTCTTCACGAGATGGTCTCGAGGATGGAAAGATCCGGCGCCCAACCCCCTCCTTCTTCCACGTCCTTTCCAAAGCAGCATCCTCTTCCTCCTTTCCAAGTCGTAAATATCTTTCCACTCTCACCCCAGCATTCGTACTCCTCTGCACCCATCCCTTTGTCTCTGCATCCTTCTTCTTATCTCACTAACCCCTCCTTTCGACCGAAGGAAGACCAAAGAAAATCGCATGCTGTTTAATTACGACGTTGGAGCAACGTGGCCGGTGATTCAACTATCTTGGCGCAAAGAAGTTTCTAGTTTTTAAGAATTCCAGGATTCTGCGGGGGATGGTTTGAAACTTGATATTCAACGGAGGTTAAGGAAAACACTAGTGCTTTTTAGAGAAGATTCCACTGTTTTAAATTTTATATCACATCGGGTACATCTTACGGTTTAAACGAGACGGAATTCTTTTTTTAGGATAGACGAGAAGATATCGATTCGTTGTTGCATGGACACGTCTTTCTATCTTATTAATTTTATTAACTTTCTTTTATTGTTCCTCATTTTGTTTTATTTATAATGAAATATATTATAAAATCAGAAAAGCGATGATGTTCGAGAAAATTGCGTTAGCAAGCAACAGGTACTAATTCCATTCTTTCTAACCTTAACATTCTTGACACTAATTTTTCAAACGATATCAAGCCAATCATCGTTTAATTATTTTTGTTTGCGCGAAATAAACCATCGTGTAATGTAATTTAACATTCCAGTTTAATAATTTAATGTAGCCCCATCGTTTCAATTTTGAATGGTCATATTTCAAATTGTATATATAATTCCGTTTCGGTGAAACACGCCTGCTCTTATAAATCATACAACCTCTTTCGAAAAATTATTATCAATATTGTTGAACAAACTACCGAAAAATTCAAACGAATCGTCATTTCCCCTTTTAAAACGAATAATTTCTTCTCCCGACCTGACCGTCATAAAAACTTTCAAATCACCCGTTCGAAATGTGCATCGCGAGCATTCGAGCCCGAATCTTTCCACGTCGCGAAAACACGGCGCATCGATTCGTCAAACGAGAAGGAGAGAGGATCGTATATCCTCGCGATAACCTCGATGCATGCATTAACAGGATCGATTTTTCGATTGCGATCACTTGATAATGCACACCCTCGTGGCGAATCGTTTAATAAAAAAACCTTTAAAGACAACCTTGAGCAACAACAATCCAACGTTCTAAATATTCGACGCGGAAATAGAAAAGTTTCTCGCGTGCAACGAAGGCTTGCCACCTTACGACGTGATGTATGTCGACTCGGCCTTTGCGCAAAGGGCGCGAGAAGGAGGGCAGGCGAAGAGAAGACGGAATAACGGCGAAGAGGGAGAGGGAAAGAGGGGTTGGGACGAGAGGGCGAGGCGAGCACAGCGGAGAGGGAAGCCCATCTCATACGCGTGCAGGGGACAAATTATTTCCCCATTTTATGGCCCGCTAAAATATAAATCAAGTTCTAAATTAAATTCCTCACCCCGTGCGCCGCGAGCACCGTGGCCAACTATAACGAGCATTTTATAACGTGCGCGTGTGTACGTGAGCCGGGCGGAAACCGAGTGAGAGAATGAGAATGAGAGACTTGGGGCCCTGTGTGCATGTTACGGGGCGGGAATTGGATGGGAAAGAGGAGAGGCAGAGGGCGACAGGGCGAAGATAGAGACGCGGTATCGGGCTGATTGCGAGCAAGAGAGAAATATATATGGATATAGATATAGGTAGGTTGAATCGAAGGTATTAACGTATGGAGGAGAACCGCCTTTCACGTGTGTGCAAGTATGTTTGCAGGTATATCGAAAAGTAGTTTCTTCTTTATCTCATGGATAATTATTTTGCGATTGGAATTATCGAATAAAATATTATGATTTCATCTATCGAAGTTTCGTAATCACCATCAATTTTCTCACTTTCATTCACCACGCGTTGTAAGAAGGGAGATGGCGAGGTTGAGGGAACGTCTACGAGGAATGGTATTACGAGTAAATTACAGTGCTTGAAATCGTAGAGAAGAGATTCAAGCCCAATCGAAATCTATCCATGAGAATGAGTTCGAAATTTAAAAATACGTCGCGAAAAATGTGTAAACTACGCTTAGACCCCTAGAATCGGGAAATACGCGAGAAGATGATTGCCAGCCCCGTGTCGAAAATTCACCTACGAAGCGTTGCGTCTCTACTTTCTGCGATATGTATCTCCCTAAAGCCAAATATGCTGAGATGTAAGAAAAAAAATTGAACTTGAGAAAATTGCTGCTGGATAAGAAGCAGTTCAAGTTGCGTGAATAAATGAGATCTTTCAAGCTGAAGTTATCGCGGCAAAAGAATTTTTTTACGAAACTATATGATATACACAACTGGTATAACAATTGTTTAAACATTCCTCGTTTAAATGTTTAAAGAAATTAATCCTCTCCTTCGAGCAGAAAGGAAATAAATTTATTTCAATATCAAATTTTCTAGTAGCAAAAACTTAATTGTTCACGTAAGCTCGAATTTTCCAATGGTTAATTATCCTTGTTGTATAACAATATAGAATTTCAATTAACGGGGAGAGGAAATACGATAACACAGTGTGGAAGTTCTTTAATCTTCGTGCACCTGTTATCAACTAACAAAATAAGTTTACATTTCACTCACGCACACGTATATACATTTTTCTATTTGCCGCTGCCGCACACGAGAAAGGGTGAAAACGATTACAATTTTGCAGAAATAAAATTAATTTTTCCTTTTCTCAAAAAATATCAACAATCAAAGAGCGACGTAATATATGCTCGTTACACCAATAATTATAATCAAAATCAGAAAACAACGAGAACCAAGGATCTCACCTCTCCCTCTTTTGTCGCTTCCGGCAAGATGCTCGCGAATCTATGAAAGAAGGATGGATATTAAAGCTACTTGGCGCCGAGCAGACGCGCTAACTGCCATTGAAAAATGTTACGACGGGACGGGAGGATGGAAAATGCCTGCGGCGTATGCCGTATCGCCAGATAGAGAGGGCTCCTCCTCGTATGAAAAAAACCGGCGTTAGACCACCAACGGATGGACACAGTCGCGCTTAAATACATGAACGCCGCGTCCTCCCTCCCTGAATACTCGCTTTTTCGAGCGTTTCCCTTTGACTCTTTCCGCCGGCCACAAGTAATGAAAGCGCGGCCGCCGCTAATCCTCGCAAATATTTTTTAATAAAAATACGCGGACCGTGGTGTGCACGCGCTACTTACCACGGACGACGCAACTCTTGCAAACTCGTGGGATTAGAAGTGATATACTTGGCCGTTTAATTAATGCACGCGTAATATCGCGAAACTTTGTCCCGGTGTACAGATAACGGACCATAGATCAGGGGTAAAAACAACTGCGAGAGGTCGGTGTTATTAAGAGTTGACCCCCCCCCCCCTCTCTCTCTCTCTCTATGTTGGTTAGAGCGTCTGGGATTTGTTCGGTTATACGGAGATTTAAAATGGCGTTGATGAAAATCTATGAGATTTGAGAATAATAAGGGGGTGAAGAGGATTTTGCTTGTGACAATTGTATCGATTTTTCTTTTTTTTTTTTTTTTCTTTCATTTATTTCGAATCAAGCGAAGGATTCAAAAGTTTGACGAATAAAATATTACGAAGCGTTTATTAGATTCTTTAGATTCTATATGCCGGCGAAGCGTAACATTTATCATTTCTGATGAAAATATTATAATATAAATTACAAGGGTATGTATGCTTCTTTAAATAACAAAAGGGAAATTAAGTAAAGGAACGATCTCTCCCCGATATGAAAAAAGAAAGAAATAAAGATTTTTCAGTCTATGCACGTGCGATCGTTCCGAAAGAAACGTATTAAAAACAGAATTGGAATAATGCGCGGAATTTAAAGGTTGCATTGTGCAACGTGCAACATCCGACGGTGGTATAACCGCTTATGCATAGTTTTGAACAGGGTGGAAGTTGATCCAACTTTAACTAATCTTAACCAACATCGGGAGAGGACGAGTCCGATTAGATGAGGAATACGTGGAATACATAGGGAGAAACGAAGAGAGAAGAGAGAAGCGAAAAAGTGAAGAGAGAGAGAGAGAGAATGGGTTCGAGATTTAATATCCGCATAGTTCTAAACTAACTTCCATCCGGCGAACCTTCTTATTCCATGTCAATAAATCGAAGGCTATCCGATCTCCGCAATACTCTTCCCCTACTTTCAATACTCGAATCGGATTTAAAGATATACTGATAACTTCGGAGAGAAATTTTGTAATTTTGAAAATCGCGTCGGAATGTAAATGTCGCGAATTTTTGCCACGACGCGGATTATTAATCAATAATTATTCGCAATAGAGTTTGGTAGAGGATTGAATCGATACGTGCATTGCGCGACGAGGAATCGTTTAAATTTAATTTTTAATTTTTCATTCATTACCGCCGATAAAAAATCCTGAAGCGTAACAACAAGTTACCGATTAATCAGAATCATTCATAATTTTGATAGGAAAATAAATTAATATTTGCAATAAATTGATATTGTAAAATGGATTTGTATCGAAGCGATTTTAATTTTTCATTCATATTCCTACGTAACATATTCTAAAGCGGTCATATCGTAACGCGATATCGATTAATCCAATGCATAATGCGAGCAGACGGTAAATTGCATGATATTTGCATTGTGCAATGTAAAATTGTTTATATTAAATCAATTGCTAATGGAAAAATAGATGGATATTTTCATTGCACGATACACAAGCATCGCAAACTTAATTTTTTTCTTTAATCATAAGAAAGATCTGAATTATCAAAATGGAATATAAACATCGCAAGCAAAGAGCAACAACAAGCTTATTTCTTTACGACAACAAAACTCGTTCGTCAAAAGGCAACAATTAAACAATTAACGTTAACTAAATCCAGCGAACAATACTTTATTCCCTACCGATGCAAGCAAGCGCCCTAAAGATCAACCCTCTGGAAAACGAAAATGTGAAGAACCAGGAAACGTTGAAAGTCGGGTTGAAACAGATTTTTTTTTTTCACCACGATGATTAAATTTAGCTGACGGAATCGAAGGGAAAATCTGTTTTCGACCGATTGAATAGCGGGTTAATAAACGTGGCTGAATAGCGGACGAAACGTGAAAATTTCCCGTCAATGATTGCACAAACACGGCGAGAGGAAATCTTAGGAAATCGACGAGAAAAATCTCGATTTCGCCCCTCTCCCGTATTTTCAAGAAACGAATGCACGAATTAATATCCTCCCGCCCGAGAAATCGTCGTTCGACAATTAAAAATAGAAGCCATACCACCCGACCTAACATTCGTGCAACAAAGGGAAATTGACTGGATAAGCAAAAGGAGAAAGAGAAATCGTAAATGGCGAGAAGTTCGTCGCAAGCGAATCCGAAACTGGTCTTTAACTGTAACGGAAGCAGCGATGTCCCTTCTCTCAGGTCCCGAAGGGAGCCTCGTCCCTCGTTTCTTACCCTTTCTCACGCCATCCCGCTAGATAATTAAACGAAATTCATTTACATAGCTCGAGTAATACGGAGTCGCGCGAAAGGAAGGGGTGAAGAAGACGCTGGAAAAGCAGAAACGAGAGACAGAGAGAGAGAGAGAGAAGGAGAGGGGGATTTAAAGGACGCCAAGTGGTGGAGGAGAACGAGGGAAAAATGAAGTGTCAGGTTTATGGCATGGAATACCCTCCCCTCTGCTTTGCCCGGGGATATGTCGTACCCGTTTTGATTTTCACGTTATACGTCTACGGAATTCCGCCGATATATCAAATCTTTCCATCGTTCGTGCTGGCTCTATGTACGTGAATTCCGGGCGAAAAGTAGAAGGTCTCGTCTTCCAGGCTTTATCACGGGCCACCAAATCCGAAATGCGATTCAAGCGTGAAAATTAAGGCTGATTAAGCGTCTTGGTTCAACTTCGGAACGGAAAATTAAATGATTCGTGAAAATTAAATCGAGGTATACGAGGTGGAACGACGAAAATGCCTCGAATCGTGGATATATAATTTCGCTGCTTAATCTTTCAAGTTGAAATTCGAATATATATATATAATATCGAGATATTTTTAAGTTATTCACTTCTGAGTTCTATAAAAAAAATTTACTCTGTAAATAAAATATCGTCGGTTAAATGAAAGATCTTTACATTTATTTATCTTCTATTGACCTATTCCACTTGGAGATCCACCGTATAAATTCACCTTTAATTTTTCATAAGATAATTTTTCATAAGATCTAAATACGATCGTTTCCATATATTATATACGAATATTGTCTCCTCTCTCGAAATTAATAGATCAGAAAGGAAGATTCCCTGGCGAATAAATATATAATATGGAAAATAACATTGTTTAAAATTTGCACAAGATGTTTACAACAATAATTTCAAGACAGTTTTAATTCCAACTTCGTTTCAAAGAACGGCACGCGAAGAATTCAACACATTGTGTTTTACTACGCATTGTGTTACGGGGTGTTACATTCGCTGCGATTAATTTAATTTTTCGCCCGATTTCAAATATTTACATTTCCTAAATACCGAGAATTAAACGCATTCCCGCGATTCCCGTATAAACATTTACTTTACGGTTCTGGTGGAAAACGCGCGCGCGCGCACACACACACACATTTGAAACACGTGGATCCGTTGTCGGGGAAGGTCGCGTGAAACATGAAAATTTCATAAGGTAACACGTCGACCCGCCGAGGATGAGGCAGTCATCCCTTGATCCCGGGCAAATAAAGAGGATTCCGCAAATTCTACAATAAAGCGTGCAACCGTGTTCGTGTACGTACAAATCAGAGTTATGTACGTTGATAAATATCTATGTTTAACGATCGCCATAATCTCAGTAGCTCAGTTGGTTAAATATGAAGTTTCGTGTAACGCTTGTTCCATAATGAAAACTTCATCAAAATTGTTCCGCGATTAATAAACGCGCAATTACGAGTCGTTAAATATAGATAAATTATGAAATATCTTTTCGCCATATATGCGCTCTAACTTTATAACAGGAAGAGGGTTGTTAATAAGTATAACGTGCAATTACGAATTCGTATCATTTGACAAGATAAAGAAACTGTCTAATTTTCTAAAAGCCAAGATTAACATCTGGATCCACGTTATTCGAAAAATGACAGTAACAATTTTGCCTTTTCAAAAAAAAGAAAACACGATCCACAAGTTATCTCACTCGTAGATAAAATATCCTATCGTACGTGGCTATTAGCGGTTTCTTAGAAGAAAAAGTGCAAGCCTCAAAGAACACCGTCCCCTAATGATACTCATTGACGCGGAAAGCGCAAGATAACTGTTTTTCCGGGGAACGAAAGAAATCACCACCACCACCACCAGCGCGAGAAATAATCGATCAATTCTTCTTCCCCCTATTCTTCCATCGTCGGCTCATCGTCAGCTGTTGCAAACTCACCACGCGTCAAACTGTACAACTAATACTCTTTCTTGAACGCCTATTACATACCCAAACGAATATCAGACCATCGATCCTGGACGCGGCACAAAAACGCGAGGGGAAAAAATTTTCATTTCCAGAAACTGGAAAGAAAAAGATTTCCTCCTCCTCCTGCTCCTCCTCGGAAAAGCTGTCCTTCTCGCGATTCGGGATGAAACGAGGCGAAGCGATGCACAACGCAAACATTCCGACCTGCCAATAAAAGGGGCGAGCAGCGTGGTGCGGGGAGGCGAGGAGGGCGAGCGTGAAAGGAAAAAAATTCGAACACTTCGCTAGGTTCGAGGCACGATTTGAACGCAAGGTTTTTACGAGCGACAGGGCATCTGCATACCCTTTCCATTGTTGCCTCGAACAATAAAGGCCAATCGGATCCTGGATGACCATCCGTGTTGCTACCCGCGCGTTTAATCTTTATACTACTTCGGCAGTGTATAGGGTTCCGGAGACCTGGAATAAATGGAGCGCCCGTGCAGAACATCATCCCGTGAGGAACAAAAGTCGAGACGCGTATATCGTGATTTTTCCTATTTCGCCGCCTACGGAAGAGAGACGAGTTCCACTTCGACAGAGTTCGGCAATAACCGGAAACCGGAGAGGATATATCCTCGAGTACTTCCTCCACGATTCAACAGCTCTACGAATGTGGATCTGAGGGAGGCCGAGGAAGCGGAAGGTGGCCAAAGGCGGTGGTAAACCGAAACTACGTTCCATCAACGAAACCGGCGAACTACGATCAAAACGTGTGTTCGGTATTCAAGCTCGTTTTGTGTTGACAGCAGCAGTTGAATGCCGAATGTTCATCTTCATCGTAGTTTGGATAGAGCCGAACCTCGTTCCTTTCACGTAGGAATTGGATGCACGAGTTTTCGTATCCTCGAGCGTTTCTTGTAAAGTGTTCGGGGAGAACAAACTTTAATGATTAACTAACGAAAACTCTTATTCTCTCTATGCTGATGACAAATGTATTGGAAAGAATTTTCGTTTGAAGAATATATCTGCATCATTGTTAACATCGTTGCTCATGACTGGGTATGCGCATTCTGGATGGATATTAAGAATGCCAATAGACATCCTTCACACATTCTTAATAATAATCTTAAATCGAGTTTCACAAAATTTTGAACGAAAAGATCCTAATAAATCCAATAATCAATAGTCGATCACACGATTTATTACACGAGTGCAGCGACGAAAAGCAAAAAATAATTCCAAGCCGGCGTGACGGATAAAGTGGGATCGATGCGTGTTTTTTTCCAGAGAAAAAAGGGGCGGAAAAACACGCGGGTCGGAAGAAAAATGGGGAGGAATCGCGCTTGTTTTAACGGCAAGTCAAAAACGTCCGTGCATACAAATTGAAATTGAATCGCTTTACATGCCGGGATGCGTGGCGCGAGGGTAGATTTGTAACAGCGTCCAAGGGAAGACCGAAAGGTATTCGAGAACTGATATGCGGTATGCTTGACTCGTAGCAGACAGTGAATGATGAGTGCCGACCGATCCACTCTTCGCTCGTTTCGCATAGAGAACAGGAAACGGCTCGAATGAAACTCTTGTCCATTCATTACAATGCTGCCTATATTGTGACATTTCACGGTGACGTCCGCTATTAGACATTCCGTGCCAAATGGATTCCCTCCTCATTTTTTATACCTTCTTGAAAAGCGATCTCGGTGTAAATATCAAGAGAGATTCAATTTCGCCTCGAATGGATCGATCTCGATGCAACGAAATATATATTTATATATCTCACCGATGACGTTATAAATGAAATATTATTTCATTTTCGTCCAAATACGTTTTCGTCGGTCGTCTAATATCTTATCCATCCATCGTATAACCGGTCGCTTATTCGAGCGTTTTGGCCCCGTCATTTATAACGAATTCCTCACTATCGAATTTCGATGAAGAGAAGAGATAAATCGGGGAATAATAATCGATGAAAAAAATATATCACGCGTTTTCATTTCTCTTACTCTCCTTCTAATTATTTCGACGAAAGGAGAACATTCCGATAAACGGCGCGTATCACATATATATTTTATTGTCTCTACGAGGGGAGGATATTTTTGGAACTGGCGGAACTTGTTACCAAGAATCCAAGAATCGAAGAAACGTAAATAACCGGTAGTATCAAAGACACCGCACCTGGGTAGAAGAACAAACGAATGACCGATAGATCGGAAACGAATGGCAAAGGGGCACGGAATCAATTGTAGATAACCGATAGAAATACGCGATGCGGCTGGTTGAGTTGTAGCGGACAGTGAGTGATTGGTGAGCGGACGATCCTGAAAGTTCGTTTGGCAAAACGGGCCACAAGCTGTAACCGACTGTTGAAATTTCGTTTATTCGCACACCTTTACGGTGTCTCTATATACCGTGCGCCAATTTAACCATTTCTCGTATCACGATATCTCATGCTCATCGGATCAACCTGTCTTTCTCCACACGAGTGTTTCTTCGTCGCAAAATAAGAATCGTCTTTCAGCCTCTACCTCTACGTGGCCTCTATCCAACCTTTATTGCGATCATCGAGATACATCTTGCGCTACCCTTGAAATTCGACAATTTTCCGACGAGAGTCAAGAGAATTACACGGAGATATGTAGGGCAGAGGGTTAGAGTCGAGGACGGGGCGAGATTTAGAGACACCTTGGGACCAGGCGTGTAAGCATCAAATTTTCATTGGAAGGAAATTCAGCAGAAATTTAGGAAGAGATTTCGAAGGAATTCAGACTATTATTACGGCAAAGAGAGAAAATGGTTCGCCGTTTCCTGGCCTGCCGTTCGAGTGTGAACTACAAGAGGAGTATTAGACGATGGTTACCAGTGGAACGGACGATAAAAGTCGTACGAGCGAATCTAATTTGCCGGGGGAGAGAACGAGTGCGCGAAAATTGAGAGTTCCTTCTGCGATATGTAAGCGAGCATCTCCAAGTGAGCTCCTTCCTTTCTTTCGCCGCCCCCCCCCCCTCCTCCCTCTCTTTTTCTCTTCTTCATTTATTCTATCTCGAATTATATATGCCTCAATTTCGAATCTGCGTGAAACAGTGCGCAAAATTATACGGTATTGTAGCAAGGTGAATCGTATCGAGAAGCGATAAACCAGATAAAAATTCGAACTTGTGAATTTTCAAGGTTCGCCTCAACCGCGTGAATTTTTCTCGAAATATAGGGAAGTGATTTATCGGCCCTCCACTTTATTTTCTTCGAATTACGAGCACCAGAGCATCTGATTAAATTGAGGGAAACGATTTTTCATCGCTTTATTTAAAAAGGAGGCTTTTAAAAGAAGGGAAATTTTTTAAAAGCTGTGGAAAACATTCTGTATTATCAATTATCGAAGAATATTTTTGTGAAGAAGACGCGATTGTATTATAACTCTTGTTTTATCAAAAAAATCGATAAATAATAATTACATAACAATATCCTAAATTTGATCTTGATATCTTTCTTCTTCTTCTTCTTCTTCTTATCGTACAAAATAAGTCTCTTCTAAAAGAAGTTTCATTTGAAGTTATTACACCTTTCGAATACAATAATTTTCTTTCTTTGAATCAATTGCAAAAAATTTATTATAACACGTTCGAAAGATCGGCTGAGAAAATTCATCCTGCGTGTTTCGTGTTTCTAAAGAAATATTCCATATTTACTATGGTATGAACGTATGAACGTCATTGTTTGACGTGTATTATTTACCAATGGTATATAAACAAGATATAGAAGGGGAGCAAGAAAATCTAGTAAAACTTGGAGGCGCGTTTGTTCGACGATTCAACAGTCTCGTGAATACGTATATTCGATTACACGAACGATTTATTCTGTTGCATGGAAACGCGAGAAGTGTAAACGCGAAAGGAAACGATCTGATTATCGATATGAAAGAGAAACCGGTCTTCACGGCTGATTTATTGAATGAACTAATCCTGCTTCTCTAAAGTATTTTCCAAAGTATAATTTTATTCTTGTCGCGGAGATATCTCGAGCTAATTGGAATCGAACGATAATTTATTTAATTATTTTTTTCTTCCCTTTTGAAACTTATTTTACGAATTTTTATATATAAAGGAGATTTTTCATTTGTATAGAATATAATTGTATAATTCTTCTTTACGCGTAGAAACGCTATCGTTTGAAGCGTTGCCTTGCAATTAAGTGATACTCCGTTTGAATTGGTGTCGTCGCAAGTAAAATGAGATTGAAGCCGGGTAATAAAATCCACCTTATGGCGCTCTGAGTAAACTCGTCTCGATGAATGGTATCAAACTCTAGCCAGAACTTGAGGACAACAAAGATACCATGACAAGTAAGAACAAAGTAAATATAGCGTTAGAGAGAAAGCTTCATACGTAATTATTCGATAAATATTTTGATATCCAAAGTATAATAATTATAAGACGAAATATTTAACTGAAAATATTTTTTTTGAATAAAACATTTTCCTAGGTGTTAAACCTATTTATATTATTTGCTTCGATAAGATTTTAATAATGATTTTTAATGGATTTTTGATCTTGATTTACTTTCACTCTCTCTTTTTCTCTCATTAAAAATGAAATATTATATTTACTTTATCTGTTGAAAATTGTAAAAACTCGTGATTCAAATGGTTGAGAATCAGAATTAATCTAAACGAATTCAAGCAATGCGATTTTCTTTTAGATTAATAATAAAAATTAGTAAATCTAATGGAGCAATTAGTTAATTACTAAAACCCAAACTTCTTTGTAGGAAGAATTGTCGTAGGAAGAGCGTAAAGAATTTCACCAAAAGTGACAGGTTTTAAAGTTATACGGAGAAACCAGTCGCGTTTAACTGCACCGGAATATTTGTACATCCGAAACAGAATTGCCTGCAAAATTTCCGTTTACCATAGAAACGGCAAGTGTATTATAAAGTTCTTTACATGTAATAATTAGTCGCAATTTTCATCAAGAAATGACTATTTAATTCACATTTACTGAATTATTTCGCTTACGAAACAATAACTTAAGGTGAAAACACACTGTTGAAAATCTATAGGACTGTTTTAATTCAGGAGAATTTATGCAAAGAGAATATCCTAAGAATAGAATCTAAAATACATTAAGAAAAAAAAAAAAAGAAACAAGTGTTATTATAATTTAAAAAAAAATACATTTTCTTGTCATAGTTATATATATCCCTCTTCCTCCAAAAAAATATTCTTTTTTACTCCATTAGAAAAGATAATATTTTTCCCTTCAACAATTTCTCCGCTACTAAAAAACCAACCAAAACAATAACACTTTTAATTCTATTCTATTTCAATCAAAGAAATCACGCCCCGTATCCTCGATTTATACAATCTATTCTACTTAATCCAAGGCGAAACCGAAAAATAAACGCTCGCATTAACAACCCCGAAAATTCATGAACGGCCGGCCACCGTTCAACTTCGGCATCAACCCGATGCCCAAGCCTTGTTAATCTATCCACACGGCAATTCCAGCGCACAACCGATGCATCTGGCCGCGGCTAATAGCAGCGACAATTATACGACGATCCATATTTAACAGGATATACCATGCGCGCCCTCGGGCCGATAGGAGGGACCCTCCCCTCCCCGATGCTCGTCGTCGAAGCGCAATTCCCCGACCAAAATCCATGGACGCAAAACAACATATCAAACGTCCATTCCACGGCTGAAAAATTTCGGCCGGGGCGCACACATTCCGCGCGTGCAGCCCTCGAATGTCCGCGGGTCAGTTTTGCGGCCGACGAGGTCCGATTGATTCGTCCGATTAACGTTCTGAATATCGCCGCCGCGGTGGCCACGGATGACCATTTGGCGAGACTTCACGGTGGTTTCGTTCTCCCTTCCTCCTCCACATCTCACTTCCCTGCGTCTCTTTCTCTTCCATGCTTGCCACTACTATATCTGCTATATCCATCGCCTATTCGAATCTGTCGACCATCGTATCCGTGCGTGTATAATTTTCTTTTCTTTTTTTTTTTTTCCTTTGCGAATCGTCACATCGAAAGATGAAGACACGAAGAGAGTCATTGTCACTGAGAGTTTGGATACGGAGAAGGAGGAGGGGGAGAGGAAAAAATTAGCGTAAATTGGCGCGAATCGGATGTGGAAATGTCGGCAGGGAGAGGAGTGGCGCGTTTACCATTCTGAGAGAGGAACGAGACCGTGCCCTCGGCAGCTTTGCAGCGCGGCTCGTATAGGAAGCGGGGGCGGGTTGTTGCCAGCGGGACTGTGTGTGATTGATGAGGCAGTGATAGCGACGGGTCTGCACTCGACACCTCGCTACTGGCACCAAACAATGCATATTCATCGGACGTATAAATAATGCCTGTTTAATACATAAATATACATTAACGCGGGCGAGACCCCTCCCCCCTCATACTTGCGGTTCCAGTCTCTGGTCTTCTGTCTCTCCTCCGCCCCCAGGAATCGACCTATCAGGAAGGCGCGTCTACCTACCTCTTTGCATCTCGCATTCTAATCTCTTTGACGCCAAGTCTTTTTCTCGAACGAATTTTTATTGGACCGAATCGTTGAGGAGTTTAATATTTAACAATCTATGTTATTTAATTTTTTCTTTTTTTTCTTTTGGAGATAACGCGATTTCTAATAATTTTACTTTACAATAATTATTATAGATAAGATTCGTTGATTACAAATTTGTTCAAATCTGTCTATCTAATTTTTTACGAATTTTATTTTAAAAAAAAGAACCGCGTTTTAATTTGTTGACAGACGTCCCTGATAGTTTAACCAACGACGCGTTACGGACATGCCGTCGGACGAAAATTTGAAAGAATCCGATAGGACACGTTGTCAGTGATGATTGATCGCCACTTTAGCCGAGACGCGTCCTTTTTTTCCAAATTGAAAATTAATTCCGGGCTTTTAACGCTTCAACTTTCGAAACGTTACGATACACACGAGGGGAGGGGAGGGTATTGATTCGCCGTGGAAAAGAGGTGACGTCGATGCGCCCCGATACGAGAAGAAAATTTGTCTCATCGTAAATTTAAATCAGCCATACTGCGTAGTTTAAATTCCGAACGCATCTAATTTTTTTTTCTTTTCTTTTTTCTTTTTTTTTTTATTCCTTCCATCGCTTATCACGGTAGATTAAGTACCCATTTATCACGAGCCCTGATGAATGACTCGCGCACGCGTGTACATAATATAACACCATATAATATAGCGTTGACGGGAATATCAATAAGGTTTTCTTTTTTTTTTTTTTTATAAAATATCTCCTTCGTCCTCGGTTTCAAACAATTTACATGGAAATTTTCATCCTCAAACATTTATGAAATATTTTTAAGTATCGTCGATAGATCGAGTTTAGTGACGTATCGTCAATATCTGTTTAAAAGTTTATATTTCAAATAGCATTTTTATGGATAATATTAATATCACTTTATAAATAATATGATAAATTGACAAGTGTCGATAATCCATTGATATGTATTTAGTTTCATTGGAAATCCGGCATAAGAAAATTATTTTTCTTTTTATTTTTAATTATACTTAGCAAGCTTTTACTATAAGATAATTTTCATCCATCTTATTGATAAATAAGAAATTTAAATTCTTATTCGCTGACTGAAAAAAAGTTGGTCGCAAAATTATCCAAGTAATTTTCTCCCTCCTTCCTAAAAGTAATTCCCTTACAATACGTTGAAATTTTTGAATGCGAGGTTATGAATACAAAGACACGTTGTAAAATATTCAATGGGTCTTCGTATTATATTCCAGTTTCCACGAAAATTTCGAACAGTCGCTTCTCGAACGCACATCCCCAACACACATTTTACGACACCCTTGTGCTCTATACACTCTTTGTACGCTCACGTGTGGACCGCTTTTACGACTGCTACTTAGGATTCCTCTTACCATACAGTGGACGTGATTACGACCACTTGATCGATCGAAGAATTAAGTATAAACCCCTCCTCCTGAATTCAACGCGTAAGTAACATCGAAACTCGATTAACTCCGCCTCGATAAATCGAGACGTAAACGCGAGAGAAGAGAGAGGATCGTTAACACAACCGCGACTGAAGGGAAATAATAATCGGAGGATATATAACTCCTTCGATTCGGTATCGAATTAAATAAATACGCGTAACCAAAACACGCGTAACCTCGAAACTTTCTCGGAGGAAAGTCATTATTCCAACGCGGCACACCGAGAGAGAGAGGCACACGAAACTTTCGCGTTTCGATATCCAGACCGCCACTATAACATCCAACTATTCCAGATATCGTGGAACAACGTCTTAATAATGAAACTTATTTCGAAAAGCGTAACATCGCGGATTCGATGCGCCGAGCAAAAAGGTTTCTTTTTGGATGAAAAATTATATAGGATGAGGAGAAGAGGGGAGTGCAAAAGGGTGGAAGAAGAAACTCCAGGGAGAAGGAGGAAGATCAAGACGGATACGGATTCTTGTTACTGGGGGTTCATACACCTCGGCTCAATTAAATTCGCGGCCGGAAGAACAATAATTGCTTCGCGTTTCGTTCTTTCCTGCCCGCCTCCGCCCTCCATCTCGCTTCGTTCCCGTGAATTTTCTGTGAAAACTTTCGTGGCACTTCTAATTAGACTTATCCCATTGCCCGTGCAGTAGAAGAGACGAAACTTTCTATAGATAGGGGAGGGTGGCCGTGCTAATGGCGCGATAGCTTGTAGGGAACACTTGGCCGATCAAAAGTAACGCGGCCAAGAATGTCGGGCGAAGTCGAGTTTTTCCAACGAGGATTATTTCGATTCGTGAAATTGTTCGGATTCGAGAAGAACTGTTTTTCGAAAGAGAAAGTTTGGAGAAAATGGAATTCCCTTTTAAAGAAATCGCGAGGGAAGTAACTGTGTGGAAAGTTTGGAAAATGAAATTCTCTTTCAAAGAAGTCGTGGAGGTATGCAGCGACTTCGTACAAAAAATTAAATGCGTTTTTCAATTCCGACTATTTTTCTAACTAAGTATTTAAATTTATTTTTCTTTCTTTTTTTTTTTTTTTTTTTTATTGAAAATTAAAAGATGAAAGAAAAAACACGAACGCTTTTTGTGATAAAAAAAAAATGCAACATATATCGATATTTAATAAATGGGAAGGGAAGCTTTGTTGACTATTGATCATCGTTACAACAATTAAGTTTAAATCGGAAAGTCATTTTTTCGAAGAGAAATAGCGTCGTTTATTGATCTATTTTTATTAAGCTCGTGATTTTTTACGATAGGTTACCAATATGTCTCACTTTGCGTGACAGTTTTTTTTTTTCTTTTTCGTTTTGATTTTTTTCCAAAACCAAAATAGTTTGAAAGCTAAAAGCTTTGTATTTTCATATTTCGATACTTTCTCAATATTCTTCTTATAATATTCAACTATGACGCCATCAAATAGGCGATATAAGCTTCATTTTAATTTCAAATCTAATTTTAGTCTCGAAAATTGAGGATCACTAGACACGAATTACGTATGCTGTTTCAACGGTTTTCATATTTCATGGTACTAAAATGTGAAAGCTGACACAAACATGATACTCTTATAATCGAAATAACAAAATGATAAAATTCTCGTTCAAAAACAATATCGTACAAATCTAAAAATACGTTTCATACCTAATACTTAACAAGATCTTCTTGCAAAATCGAATTAATATTATCTCTTCAATTTCAACTAATGGTTGAAATTTACGAATTATCTCTACATTTATCCAATCCTACTTTAAACAAATTAATAAAATTAATAAAAGCTTATAACTCGTAACTTATTAACCGGCCAAAGTGTGTAACTAACAAATGAATTATTCCATATAAAAGGATATCAAAAAGAGAAAGAAGAAAAATGGAAGAGGAACATTTTCGATGAATATTTTCCCAACACGTGGAAGAAAGAGAAAAATTCCAAGCCGAAATATCGAATATAATAGAATTACACTTGACAAATTGGTTCAATCGTTATTGCGTCAATAAACCGAGCATGGAGATTCATAGGGAAGGCAATTCCATTGCCGGACGAAATAGTCGCAGGCCAATTCTCAAAAGCAGAGATTCCACTATACGCTCTCCCGCTGATCCCCTCGTCCCACCTATGAATTTGGATGCAGAAAAGTGCGCTCGAAGCTCTCAAAAGCATCCTCGATGGTAGCGAGTTGCGGTCTTCAACATAGATATATTTCCATCGCGAACAAGAGGTCAGCTGGAAATTCGTAGGCGAATAACGCCATCGAATCTCGATCGTGAAACGTTGCTATTGGCTCTAGGGAATACATTTGAGGGATGCGAGAAAGACAGACACTTTTGTCTGATGTTTGAACAATGTATCGCGTTATACCATCTATTCTATTCTTTTTTTTTTTTTTAATATAATAATTTTCTAAACTATGCAAAACTAAAACTAAAGATTTCTTAATTTCATAATTGGAGATTTTTATGGATGATGCAAAATCTTTCATTATTTTTAAAAGTTAATTTGGACGATAATTCACGCACAAATTCGAAATTTTTTTTTTTTCACAACAAATCTTTATAATTCTCGATTTAGTCTGTTAGATAAAAAATGATTATTTTAAAATTGATCAATAATTGTTAATTTTTAATTAATTGTTCTTTTTTTATTAATTTCTTATAAAGTTGCTTAAAAAAGATAACAGAAATACCGAAGCAAATATATAAACTATTTTAACTATTTTAATTATAGAATTCCAAATTGCAACACTACATTTTAGAGGATAAATCGTTAATTTTTCGTCGTTACGCATATTACAAAAAAAAGAATTATACATGCCCGAGCTATAATACTAAAAATCATGAAAAGTCAACATATAATATGAAAGTATAATAAATTTAATCGATACCGTTTCGAATTTCGTTTCCGAAATTTATTCGCGTTTCGTTTCAAATTCGTTTCCCTATCCAATTACCGTTTCGAAACAATTTTGGCAACACGATTAAATTCACAAATATTTCTCCGATATCGTTCGAGTTTCCTGTCGAAAAGAAATCAAATTATTCCAATTTCTTCCAAATGTTAGAACTTAGGAGGAAAACGGGAAATTTCGATACGTGTCTAATTCTGATGAAGCACGAACAATACGACAGGAAAGGATCGTGTTCCATGCATATGCATCTGTTCACACATTTGTGCGTGACGTCGCGTTCAAAATTGTCCTGTTAGAATAGCATTCGTGCAATTGAGTTTGCAAATATCGCGGTTGATTTCCTACCAAACAGTATAACGATCAATTTCGTACTTTAGTTTCGTTAGATCTAATTGTTCGTTTGTTCTATTTTCAAGGCGAGAAAATTCCAGGGAAAATTCATTCGCTTGATCACGCGAGTGTACATTTCAATTCTTGTATTAATTAACAAGCGTCGAATAAAAGGAAGGAAAAAATAAAATGTAATTCAATTCGATTGATTATATCCAAAGAGTAAAAAAAAAATTTTGCAATTAAAATCTATTTTTGCAATTTCGTAATTTCCGTTAATTAAATCGATTACAAAAATAATCGTACAAACTGATTCGTTGCTAGAAATTACAATTTTATATCTTTATTTATAACTTTATCGCATATCGTTGAATGTTGCACTTTCCAAATTTTAAAAAGTCACTTCACCTTTTATCAAATGGATACTACACTCACTGTATATATATTTATAGAAATTTCAGAAAAAAAAAGGAAGAGTTTCAAGAAGAATTTTATCGTAGAATAAAAATTCGAGAATGCAGAAGGAGAGAGAATTTATTTTGTTTAATTGGTATTATTCTCGTATTTCCTCTCTCTCTCTCTCTCTCCATACACTCGAATTCTCCCTGCGTGTCAGAGATATAACTTTAATTTACGTAACAAAGAGCAACGGAGAACTTTGAGGCATGAATAATTCGCGCCTTCTATCATAAAATCACCGTTGAATAAAAAACCGCTCCAGTTTCCCCGAAACACCCGCTATATCTCGAGACACATCCCAACCCTCGCCAAGGATATCTGTCGTTGTTTTCATCTCCATCATGGAGTTCCACGTTCTACCAAGTTTCCAAGCTTTAAAGTCGGAAAATTCTTTTAACGAGTATCCGCGTTGCAAGAAAGACACGGGCTTTTAAGCTTCTCACTCGTCCTACGGGGAGCATTTCTCGGAACAGCAAGAAATTGCCCGGTTCTCGAGTGCTTAAATGCGCTCGTTACGTTGTATTCTTCGAGAAATATTTGAATTGCTGTTAAAAGGGGACAGCGGAAGAAACTACGTTTGATCGAAACGGGAAAAAAAGAAAATTTTATATCGCTTATTAAATCGACAATTTTTATCTTACGATACGAGAAAAATAAATCGCGTTTGGGTCTTGTAACAAATTTTCCTTTTACAAAAAAAAAAAAAAAAAAAAAATACGAAATTTGAAAAATTCAAGAAAGCAATTTAAAAAACCTTTAAATGTAATCACTGTGATGCGATAATAAACAGCAGCAATGGGTGAAAACGTAGACGAGGAGGAAACAGCGTATACAGTGTCGGATAGAAACGAAGACAAAGCGCGAGGCACGAATGGCGTGCGGAATTACGAGAAGATCGCGTGCTAATTTTCCTCCTCCTTTCCACTACAGGCCCCTTTCTCCTTTGCTCCGCTCTTTCTTTCTTCTCTACACGGTTCCATCATACCGCAGGAAGAGAAGAGCAGGCAGAGGATATCGGCGAAAATCGCGGCCGATACGATTGATAGTGCGCATTACACCGGCAGGCACGTTGCCAAATATCAGGGGCGTGAACGAAATCGCGATCAGGTCGTTGGAAAATTAATTTTCTGATTCGAGAATTTGCCAAGATCAAAGATTCATTCGGTCGCTATCGATCCTTAAGAAGAAAACGTCTCTTCAAAGGGGATGTATAATTTCTTCCCCATCGATTTAAGAACTGCGAAAAAGCGGGAGAAGGGAAGGACGACAGTGAAATATCTTCACCTTTCCAATCCCAAGGAATCGCATAGCGTTCAGAAATGCATGCATTTCGCAACCTTAATGACACATCCCCGCCAAATTAATGTCCTTCTAGTTGGTTTTATCGAGACGAGCACGAGATGACTCCCTTTCGAATCGGGTTTATTAACATCAAACTCGATTTCTAAGGTAAGGAGTAAGCTCGAATACGTTATTCACGAGAGTTTATTCGCGAGAAATAAGTAGAAGAGGAGGAAGAATAAGCAGCAAGACGTTATAATCGATCGTTGTTGGATGAGATCGGTTGTTTAATTGGTAATTCGGTTACGGAATCGGTATATATATAAAGCGAACAATATATAATGAAAACACGTATTATTCGATCGACGAGTTCTGACTCCGTATAACAAATAGCTCCGCTTCGTTTCGCGCCCTGTTTTTGTTTTAATCTTGCAGCTCGTGTATCGCATATTTACCCGGTTTTCATAAAAGGGGGAAAAAGCACAATGCGCTAGCCGAAGTGAGCATAAATCAATTTTATGCCTTTCAAACCCGATGCATGACACGTAAAACTCTTTAAAAACAATGGAGCGATGGCATATCGCGCGATATCAGCTACAGTTAGCCCTTTGTTCCCGTACAAGCGATAAGGGGGGACTTCTTCATCGGTGTTTCGCGAAACCGGGTGAAATTTCCTACCCGTAAACGTATCCTTTCAACGATGATCATATTCTTTGTCCTTTATACACGCAAATATCGTGATAAATAAAACTATGAAAAATATCGTTTGATTCTCGGCGAAATAAATTTCAATTTATCTTGCGAAATAACTTTACTTATTTCACGTATACATACAATATAATTTCCCCGCAATTTTTTTTCATTAATTTCCTCTTTTTCTCGTATATTTTACGATAACAAAAGAATTATTTTTGTTTTCAAATTCAATTAAATCAACAATTCGAACGATTCGTCAAACAAATGGCAATCGAAAATGCGTGATTAAAGCGATCGCTTCTAGCGGAGAGGAAAGAAGCAAATAAGAGACAAGATTTCACCGATAATCCAGAGGCGAGTATATCGTCTTTCCCTCTCCCGTGATGCATCGTATTCTACAGAAGCGCGAGGATAATAATGCACGGCAGTCCTCGAAATCCAAAAAGGAAATAAACAAAGATCGTTTTAAACTACCATCCACTTCACATTCCTGATTTCCCTTAACTGAAATCAGGAATGTGAAGTGGATGGTAGTTTAAAACGATCTCCCCCTTCCTCCTTCTCTTCCTCTCTCTCCTTTTTTTCTTATTCATCCCCCGTCCAACAGTCGCATTCCCCCGACTTGACCTATCTCAACCCAATTTTAAACTTCGCGTATCTCTTCGATGGCGATACGAGGCTGTGTACGAGTTTCGCGCGTTACTGCAGGTTGTCGAAACTAGCACGGGGGGATAGATCAAGGTGTATTGGATATTTGCATTCGCCTTCGTGGTCAGAAAACTATGTGCCACCGAGACGTGAGCCGCATACGCAAATGGAACTTTGAATCTTTTACCGTTTCATTTTACCATATCTCCCATATGTATTTCCTTGGACGCGTAAGTGGAAAATTGTTTGAAAGAAAAATTTATTCGAACCTGTCGATATGCGTTCCCGGTGTTTGCGATTGCTTTATGTTAATGATTCTTATACGCTTAATCTTTTTTTGATATATTTTTTGATCTGGAATTTTAAAGAGATATAATAATACCTATAATTTTTTACGTAACGAAGATTTTAAATATTTCTGTGCTGCGTAGATTTGTGTAAAGTTTTCTTATGAAAGCAACGAAAGTAATTCGTTGATATGATAAATTGCTATCCCTTTTTCTTCCTCTTTCTATGGAAATGTTATAAATTATGTAAATTTTATCTTTTAAATATGCAAATGTACGGATCTATGGAATATTAATAATTATCTTAAACGCGTATTCGATAAATTTCTTTTCCCCCTCGAAATTTAAAAAACGAGAAAGAGGAAATTAAAAAGTTTACGATCGATGTATCGATAAAATTGTATCGATATTAGTTTCAATTTCTGTATCGATATCTCGTGACGAACGATACGCGAACGCGTAGACTGTAACCGATACAGTTTGCATATAAAGATTCAATATCGTTCGATAAGTTCAATTGTTTTATGATATCCTGGAGAATATTTAGAAACGATTAAAATATTTTCTCTAAAAGAACATAACAATTTTTCATGTAAATACCAAAAAATTTGACTAAAGCATTACACGGAGAAAATATGTAACGCATAAAAAGAAAAAGGAAGAAACAAATAGTTACAAAACACCAAGTAATATATCGATATCCTATGACGAAAATTTTAAATCTATTTCTATTGTTAAAAAAAAAAAAAAAATAGAAAGATTATTTTCAGATATCGTTTACAATTAACCGAAACCAAAAATTATTCATCAATTGAATTCGAACATCAATATATGGAAAAATAAATTCGTGTATTAATATTTCGATACGAAATCTAAAACACAACCGGATATCTCTTTATGAAAAAAATATTTTCTCGAAAATAAAATTTAATATTTCATTTTTGTTACGCTAACGAAACGAAAATGAGCGTATCGTGACACGTACAAAAAAAAATGCAATACAAAATAGCTAAAAAATAAATAATAAAAATCATTTCGTATCTAATTCTAATCCAAACCATTGAGAAACAATAATTAAAACCAGGGGAATGTTTTTAACGACGATTACATAACAATCTGACAAGACATCTGTGTTTTAACTACGTTTTTCCATCTCATTTTGCTTCCCGTGCTATCCACGAAACTTTAAACAGCATCACCGCACCCAGCTGTATCCCGTACGGGCACGCAATTAAAAAGAAGAAAACAAAAAAAGCTTTTAGTGCGCAGTAAAAACCATAAAAGGGAAAGATTACACGGTGTAATTTCGTGCACGAAGAAAGAAACGGGTTCGTTGGTACGAGTACAACAAAGTACTGTCACAAAAGAAAGTGTAAAAGCGCTTGTCCAGATTTAGAACCTCAATTAAGGCTATGGAGAAGAAGAATCAATGCAGAAACACCGAGTAATCCATCCACTTCCATGGACCGCGACAGTGACTTTTGTTCAAGTAGCATTGGACGAGTAAATATAGAGAAGGAAAAAGAGTTAGAAGAAAAAAAAAAAGGAAAAAAAAAAAATAAAATAAAAGTAAATGGAACGAGTACACCACCATTGCCCACCAACTACGAATTTAGCGTTTTCGTTTCCGCGAGTGGTGGAAAATAGGTGGAAGGAAAAGAAATAGGAAAATAAACAATCGAAGTTTGCGATCTTCGTGTATTTCTGTTTTGAATGTGTTCTATTCGGAAGGAAACGTGGAAACTTGGCGCGATTAAACTTCTTCCATCGTGGAAAGTTAATCGCTTGGAAAATGATTCTGTAAATTTCTCATTATTCACTCCTTTCGGATATTTACTTCGTTTCGAGCGACTTTAAATTGTTAAAAAGATAGAGTTTATTACTATCGATGAAAAATATGATTTATCGAATATTATAATTGAGCTTGCATTTCTCTGCAAACGTCTAATTTCTAACGAAACGATGCTTAAAATCTAATAATTCTCTTTTTATAAATAATATTTTACACGCGATTGAAAAACTTAAAAACCTCAAGAGTTACCTCTAGCTCTAAAAACTCGATTCATTATTCAAAGTTTTCGTAATCTAATCCATATTCTTCCCCGCCCCCATTGTTACATATTCCGTCATTCAAAGACGTCCAAAGTGTCCGAGCAACCGATCGATCAACGAGATCACCCCGATCGTCCCCACAGAGAAATCAACTACTTTGTAAAAGAACTTTGCACTTTACCTTATATCCCGACCACTCCTCGACCTCGAAAAATCCTCGATCCGTGGCACCCTCTATCCCTCGACCACCATTCTTATCCCTTCATTGGCGGCACCTTAAAAAAACACCTTTAAACACTAAGCACGACGCGGTCCACGTTGTTGTATCACACAAGAAATCACGTGTCCGTTTGAACGCGTTACATGTCCAAGTCCGCGTGGCGAGCACGGTCGAAGCCAAAACACGTATCCCGGAAGGGCGACCGCGCAAACCGAGAACCTTCGAGCTAAACACGCGCGGCCTTGATACTCTCATGCGATCTCTCTCATGCGCGAATCGAAACACCACTCATAATCGACGAAAGAAGGGGGACGAAAACGAACGAACTAAATCGAAAACTCGCGAATCATACATACACGCAATCTCTCGGTAAAATGAAACGGTAAACAACAATTGAACGATCAACGATCAACCATGCTTTCCACGTTCACCGATTCGAATTTTTCTACCGACTCGCCACGAATGATATCGAGCATCGACACACGCGACGTGGCCCCGAAGACCAAAGAGGAGACAGATCGGCAAGGAAGCCGGTCGATCACGTGGCTTTTCGCACGGTGGCTCGCAGCCTGGCAAGGACAACACCGTTACACCTTCTCGGCGACCCGTCGAGAACTGCGTTCGCCACGGCTCCCCACCCAAAGCTTTGGGGGCAGGACGCTCCACGTCGCCAGCTAGACACGACGCGCGGCGTCGCTCCGCCCCACGTACAACTACCTGCACCCCTCCACCTGAACCCTCTCGCGGATCCTCTTTTCACCCTTTCTTTCGTTTTCGCCACCTCTTCTCCCCTTCGCTCGGCATCTGATCGTGCCACTTCACGCCGCGCCTCTCCTCCCCCCCCGAGATCAACCTTTCCTCGGGGATAGCGCACCCCCCTGTAATCCTACGCCACGCGTTGACCACGACGGGGGCACTTTGTTATCGTTTCTCATGGTGGAAACGTCGCGCGCGTCACGAAAGTGAAATAATTCGGGGGACGATACTTAATTTCTTGTAAAATATTTGGGATATTTTTATTTTTTTAAAGGGGGGAATAATATCGATAAAATCGGTTGTGGTGGAATCTCTTTTTTGAGAATAATTGGAAGAATTATTATTGTTTCTTTAATTGCAAGAATTTTGATAAAAAATGCTAACTACATTCGTTGATTTCAACATGTTTCGAAATAGTAGGAGTGAGGATTATACCCCTGAAGGAAGTTTTTTTTTTTTTTGGCAAGATTCCAACACATCCGTTTATAAATGTAAATTGTAATCGTTACACGTACATTTTTATGAAACCAAGAAAGAAAAGAAGCAAATAATGTAAATAACTTTACTGAATATTCAAACGAAAATAATATATTCACGCTTATGATAAAAATCAAAATTTTAATTCGAATTTTGAGAATTATTTTATACTTATTATTTATTCCAATTATTCATCCTGTTTTATGGAACAGAGCTTAATTTAAAACTCATATCTGCTCGAGAAAAAGTATGAAAATAATATTGATAATCTGATAAAGGGTATCTGTTTGTTAAGATAAATTTCATTTTTCAATACGTAGCAGCCCGTGTAATCAATGGAATAGCGATCTACTGTTCCACTTCGTTAATGAAACTGATATAAACGTTCGAAATGAGATGCAAATGGCCCAGGGTGTGGTTGAAATGCAGATACAAGCGGCAAAGTTTTTATTTACAACCCCTATAACGAGACCGGCCAGTATAATGCGTCTCTTTTTTCTCGAATCGGATCGCTCCTATTTCTCTTCGTTGTCGGATGTATTTCTCTTGTCACTTTCTCCCTTCCCCTTGAATATTCCTCTTTTCCATTTATCAATCTCTCTCACGGTGATATTTTAAAGACTTAAAACAGTTGACGCAGAGATTTGAAGCATGATTGACGTAAAACCCTCCTCCAATTTTTCTGTACAACATTAAGTCGATCTTACTTTCCACTTTACATTGAATCGTAGACTTTTAGATTTTTATCAATATTTATTCCATCCCTCTAATTTTTCATCTCCTCGTCGTTCACAATTTATCTTACGAGTTAAGAATATCCACGATTTTATGAAAAGAAAAGAAAATTTCAATGAAGTCTAAAAATTTAACGAGCGAAACATTCGAAAGGATGTAGATTGTTAATGAAAGAAACAAAACTTATAATAATAGAAAGCTTCTATGGAATAGTATACAATAAATGACCGGAAAAATAAAGAAAAATTCAATTCAAAAGTATAAACGAGATAACATTTTACAGATACCTTCCAAATCCGATTAACATTGATTGACATATCTCACTTCATCTTTTTTTATCATTGAGAAAAAACTCGATTCGTTAAAGCGGCGACAAACAATGAAAATAAATATTGCTTCTTCCTTTAGCTTAATTAAAAATAAAGATTTTATCATTTTTCTTTCCTAAAAAAAAGAACAGAAAGAAATTCTACATTTAATTTTAACGATATTATTATTAACTGATAAATAAGATCGTCAAATAAACGCCAAATCTATTGAACAAAAGGAGACAAAAAGAAGAATCACGATCTACAATGAAAAAAAAAAATTCGATTATTATTTTTACATCGCGATGAATTACAGCTTATCTGCATTTTGGACAACGTATTACGCGACCATTTTCTCGTGACGAGGAAGAGAGAATCGAATAACGGATAATATTTAACTTGTCGAAGACGAAGGCGACACGAAGGGATGACTAGGATGAAGGTTAAGCAAGTGGTTAAGAAAGACGATGTTATTCAAGTAATGGAATAAAAACACTCGACCTCGATGTCACTATCATTGATATGAGAGGCATTATCTTTCGCCTTCTTGTCCATTGAACAGATACGTCAAAAATTTCATTGAAAAATCCTCGTCTCTTTTTATATCTATAAAATAAATATAATAAATAACTATCCCTTAAAACCCAACAATCTAACAATCGTTGTTTAAATAAATCATTCGTTGTAAAAATTCATGATGCTTAAATGTGATTCATTATTGTAGAAAAAAATTTTTCAAATTTCTATTAGCTCTCAACAGACTTATAAGAAAAATTATAAAAAAATTTTTTCACACGAGTGATAGCGAGATCTTTCTTTCTTTCTCCCAAATAAGATGTAAGTAACCGTAAGGCTGGAATTACGGAGAGTCAATAGGTCGGTGTAAAAGTAGAATGTTCATTAATGCGCACAATACGAAACGCATACGCAGGTGCGACGAGATAGTACGTGTTTCGCAGACCTTTTATAGATCCGTGACTGCTTTCGATACCGTATACGCTGGACCGTAATTAGTCCGTAGGACTGGATTCAGCTTTCAATGGACCTTCAATGAGCGCTACTAATGATGGCCGGATGACGCATCCGGAATCCCTGTTTAAATGATAGTATGCTAATCCAATGGCAAGCATTTCGCTTTTGCGCCATATCATGAGATATATACGATCTTGCATTTCTGTTAACGCTATAATACTTTCTCGTTGTCCCGATTAACAATATGTGTCGCGCGTTTAATCGATCTAAATGAGGATGAGGGAGAGTAACGCCTCTCAAACACGATCGATCGAAATTTCGATCGTCACCTTTGAATAACTTTACACTTGAAATTCAAGGTTAATTTAATGAATCCAACTTGATTAAAAAAATTTTTTTTTTTTTTTGAATTTGATCAGTTTCAAAAAGAAAAGTGGATTAGTTTTTTCACGCGAAAGAATTCTTTTTCACCTTTGAAAAAAATTATATAAATTCATCGTTTTCAATAACACGCGGATTTTAAAATTCCATAAAAAAATATCTGAAAATTTGAAGATCTCTCGAATTGAATCGCAACCTGGAAATACACATTACCCACCACTATATACAACAAGAAAATTCGATCATTCCACTTCGATTTTCGATAACCTGACGATGTTTGATCTAATACGTACCAGGATGGATTTACGTATGGAAGATATAGGGAGCAGATCGTAGACGAATACGAATTCCCACGGGATTCCGCTGGACGGGGGAGGAAGAGGGTGTGAGAGACACGAAAAACGTAAACAGTGACTTAAATCACCGTACACGCCTCGGGGAAAAATCGAGACACGGGTGTACGTCGGAAGGATAGCTCGGCGAACGTGGCGGAATGATGAGGTGTCGCGCTGGAATAGACAAGGAGGACTTTCCGGTCCGCTATTCCATCCGATTCCGTAATCCATCCCGGATACCAGGAGGCGTCTCCTCCCTCCTTCCACTTTTTTCATCCTCGTCCCTTCCTCGGGATCGGCAGACGCTCGAGGACAGGATACGAGACATCATTCTTCCCTGTCCTCGCTTCGTTCGGGGGGCTCCAAGATTCCACGACCGAATTCCACCCTCCTCTCCTCCCGTTCAATACAAAACGCCCCTTTTTCTTACCCTCCCCTTCTCACCTTTCTTCCTCCCGTGCGATCCTCAAAATATTCAAATGCATCCCTGCTGTTTGAGAACAGAAGGAAAAGAAAACGAATCGAAGAAGAAGAAGAAGAATCACGACAACGCGAGAAAGGAAACGAGCAGGTGTAGATGATCGAAAATATGAAGCGAGGAAAACGGACAACGGAGGTGGATCGTGGTGTGGGAGGAGGGAGGCTGAAATTAGAATGGAATTGGAGCGGCGAGGGAGGCGGGCGGAGGAAAAGCGGTGGAAAATCGAAAAGGTGGTTAAACCGGGAAACGGGCGAGACGAGGGAGAGACGGGACAGGAGCTACTTGCGAGAGGTTGGGTGTAGTACAGCGGGGCTCGCATTCCAAGCAGACTTGGTGAACCGGGTTCATTATTTTCTCGTTATAAGTTTCTACAACTCGAGCTTGTTGTCGTAACGCTGTTAACGCGGACGCGTCGCGAATTGTTAAAGCGGGTGGCGAACGATCGGCGCGCGTATATATTTCGGCGGCTTCCTTAAACCCCGCGTCACGCGCCGCCCTACCATTTCGTTCCTTTTCAACCCCGTTCCTTTTTACTCGACCGCCACTCTCGCCATCCCCTTCCGTCTTCGCTTCCTTTATTCTTCTTCTCCTTCTTCTTCCTTTTCTTTTTCTTTTTCTTTTTTTTTTTTTTTTCGTTTATTAATAAACGAGCCGTCGGATTTCTCTCTCTTTTCTCTTCTTCCTTTCAGAGAGGAAGAGAGCACGGGGTGTGGAAGGAGAGAGAGAGAGAGAAAAGGAAAAGCGCGCGCGAAAAGGAAAAGCTAGCAATGACAACAACGAAGAAAGGCCAATACTCGTCTCATTGTTTCTTTGCGATACCCAGCGGAATTATTGAACAAGCTGGTGACTTGATGTACTGCCTCTCGAACACGCTGAAAGTGGAAAAATTGCCACGAGTATCGAAGAGTAAAGAATCGTGGCTTATCGTGTTTTGTTTTAATGATAATTTAATTGCAATCTTTGCTTCGAAAATTTCGCTTCCTTACCCCGATATAAAAATGTAATAATAATTTTAATGATCTAATTAACTAATTAGATTATTCATGGGTCGTTAATTGAATTATTAATTTCAATTTAGATTATTTTTCAAATAGTTCATTTTGAATAATGCCCAAGCCTGGTAAAGAGTGGATAATCTTCTCCAGAAGAATTTATGTTAGGAATAAGATTTATTAATGGAACGAGTTTGGAAAGGAAATTCGAAATATCGTGTTGCTTAAACTCATTTTAAATGGAACGATGATTCAATATCGTGACCTATTCCTTTGCCAGTTTAATTCATTCCAAATATTCGTAATTACAAGCATTATTATAGTACAATTTATAATCTGAAACTCTAGAACTAAACCTAAGACGTAATACAAGCCACACGAAATATTAATTAAACGTCGTAAACATTTGCGATAAATACGATTTATCCAGTCGATAATTTCCCATCCTCCTTTCATTCAACAACTTTCGAAATTGAACAGAGTGATGAAAATTGCAGGATGCGATAAATTGATAATCGTTCAACGATGGCGAAAGAGTTATAAACAAATCGTCGGAGAATTGAAAACGGCGAAACGAAACGAAACCGAAGCGATCCGGTTCGATTCAGGCGGTGCAAATGAGTGGAGCGATATTAAAATCTACGCGGGCAACAGATGGGTTTGGATAGCTTTACGATGCTCGAACCAATAACGAAAATCATTAAATTAGCTTTAACCGCCGGTGCACGGTGTACTGTTAACAGCGTACTAATTTTATTATTTAGTAGCCGCATAAAAATCCCTGAATTCCCTTCGTTACTTCTCGCGACGACGCAATTCTCAGGCCTTAAAAGTAATAACCTTATTCTTTGACATTTTATTTCGTCAAAGCAACAAAGTTAACTGTGAAATAATAACTTTAAAAGTTGTTTAACTACTATCTTTGTATGTACTATATATCTATGTACTAAAGAGATTTATTGATTGGAAAGAACTAGTTCAGATATTCAATTTATCTTGTGGGAAAAGAAGATATTTCGTCTTCTTCAGAAAGATGAGATTATTAATATAAAAAACGTTTTCACGATACACGTTCAAAGTTTAATGCCAACAGCTATTTGAATTTAGTTATCGATAATGTGATATTCTATTTTTTTTTATATATATATTTCTAATTACATTGATGAGATAGATTTCGCTATCTCTATCTATGTACCACGTAAAAATCATATTAAAGAGAAACAAAATAGATGTGTAACAACTTGTGGAATTTTGTGACACATGATTTGAAATACCGACCTCAGGAAAATTCAAAATGTTTCTTATACCACGTATTACGCCAAATATAACGTTTTTTCCGAACTTACCTGGAAATTTCTTTTTTTTAATGATAAAATAAAGCTGTAAAATTAATTGAGAATGAAGAGACTGTCAAATCATTCTTATGCAGCTCTTTTGGCTACATGGTGATTCAAAAATAGGATCAAATTCCACGATATTAGTGGAAGGGCATTGGGCAATTTGTAAGCGAATTATTATAAAAATCGCGATCATTTTTAAACGCAACACTATTTTAAGAAACGAATTTTAAGAAAGATCATTTGTTAACGCAACTCTAAGTTAAATCGTTAAAATAACGTGATGGAACAATGATGGAAAAATATTAATAATAAAAATAAATTTTAAACAACAAATTTACTATTAATGTACGAATAAAAAGTTATAAACGTTTCAATATTCTGAATTGCAACAATAAAAAATTATAAATGATTTTACAATTTAAGTAAAGAAAAGAAAGAAACTCTATAAAAAAATTATCGAATAATTAAAACAAAATCGCGATATTTTGTAATTTGTAATACTGTGATAAACGCGATAATTATTTTAACGCAACGCTAACTTCAAACCGAAATTAATTTTCGCAACTCTAAATCAAACCGTAATTCATTTATCGCAACACTAATAAGAGTAAATCACGATTTGCCCATGAATGATCGAACGATAATATGCAAATCAGCCAAAAAATACAAAAATACTACTGCTACATCTACATATTACTAAAAGGAGCATAGTGATAAAGTAGTAACAAAAATGACGTCCCATCCTTTGGATCGAAACGCAATCCAAAAGATGAGAAGCCATTGGTAGTTGCCCTCTTCTATGGCAATTTGCCGGGCCTCTTCGGCTTATAGCCTCTTCTTTCTTCGAGCGCAATGCCCGCTGAAACTTAAAACTAGGTTCGAGATTCCCTAATTATGAACAAAAATATGAAAAAAAATACCCCGGTCCTACCTACTTATCACTAATACACACACATACCAGAAATTATGCTACCTATCCTACCTAGCTCTATATTTAAAAATATGGCAAAACAGGCACACCAACACACTCTCTCCACGGTTCTCACACATAACACCCGGGCGCAAAAGCCTACACTAGGAAGAATGTCCCGGGACACCTTCGACACCCGAGCTTGACACGCTACTTTCACACTCTAACTTTACGTACCATTTTCCTGAAATCGACTGACAATGGCTAGTGTCCTTTGCGTAAATTATAACAAAAACACGTATCTCTATCTGAATTTTAATTGTAAATACTTATATTCGAAAGAATAATTATAATTATTTGCTAAAAAAAAATTATTTACAAGTAAAGAAAAAAAATTTACAAGCATAGTTAAAATTTTCCCACTGTTATAATTTGTAATATATTATAGCATTGTGATATTGAGATCAATAAGTTTATATATTATCCGCAATGTTTAATAGTTTAAAATTGTTATTATAAATGGCGATTCGATTGATAATTAAATAATAGTTGAAACGACGCAATTCCACAGCCTAACCACACATACATAATGTGGAAAATACGTCGTGCACGATACACTAACACATTGCTAGTCGCTGAGAAATAATTATAAACTTATAAACTATAGCCATCATGCCCATCGCCTTTCTCTTACTCAAATAGCACCTGGGCACGTGAGTAAGATCCTAGCTATGGACATGGAAAGGATTAAATCTGAAAATCCTAATCTAAAAAAAGGTATTAATACATTTATCTAACGGGCTAATGTTCTTTAATTTCATATATTTTTGTTTCAAATTATTTATGACTATTCTTTATACTCTATTTTGTTAATTTAGTGAATTATTGGTATAAATAAAAAGATATTCTGTAATACTTTATTGAATTTAATAAATTATTAAAAATATAAAAGAAATTGGTAATGAAATTAAAAGGTTAAGATTCAATATGATAAGATTCAAATTGGTAATGAAATATACTGAAATATAAATATTGATAGAATATTATACCTCAGGCGATTCCTTCACCAAAGCATATCATTGAAAAAATGTAAACAGTATTCAAAACTTGTTGCTTTGATTTCGAAATCTACCTGTCGCGAAATGTCTTCTTACATATAAGATTTTATTATTAATTTTATTATATTATATTATTATATTATTATTATTATTAATTTCATTTTTAGACAAAAGGAATTTAAACAATTAAACTTAAATGATAATCTATAATGAGAATTGAATAATTTAATTATTCAAATTTAAAAGATAGTCAAATTAATATAAAGCAAAAGATGAAAAAATAAAAAAAGAATTTAATATATTCAAAAATATGCAAGAAGACCTAGCCTGATTTAATAAATAAAAAAATAAATGTTACTACTCACGGGTAATAAATACCCGTGATCACTATGCTCCTGCAAAATTCTACGTATACAACCAATCACCCGTGTCGATTTGGATCTTTTATCCTACGACATGATTGAATGACTGGAGGAACAATAATGCATGCGACTCACCATTACGTTGTCAATAGTTTATCGTAGCCTATCAGAAGTAAAGACTTCGTCAAATGAGACCATAAAAATTGAAGAAAAATTGGGAAATATCTGTAACAAAAAGTGAATATCATAATTTAAAATATAATATTGATTATTCAAAAAACTTTAAATATAAAAGAAAGAAAATTATTATTTATTAAAATAACATAAATAATAAAATAATAAATTTTAATAAATTTTAATAATAATAGAAATAATAAAAATAGATTCTTAAATATTAATATAAAAACTTAAAATTTAGAAATTGCAAATCTAATAATTTTATTCAGAAACAAATAGCAAAATAAAAAATTAAATAAAATAAAAAATAAATACCTTTTTATGCAATGAATGCTCGTTTTATTTTCTTAACTGATTTTTACACTGACTCTAATTCCGAAAACGAATATATAAAAAGAAAAAAAGTAAAAGATTATTGATATATCCGTTTATATTATAATCAACGAACTAACACTGATTCTAATTTCGCGTATGATTATTAAATTTAATTAAAACCGTTATATTCAAACAAATATTAAAAATATAACAAATACTAGTTTTATCAATCTATCAACTGTATTGCGCGCAATCACAAATAATTTTCGAGACCAAACACAGAAAAAATCTTCATAAAAGTTGCCAGTACCTTCAATAAAAAATAAAATATTACATATAATTTATTTTAAACAGAGTAATAATTATTAAGAATTTTTGAAATAATAAAAAAAATTAACAAAGTCTGTTAAGTTTCAAATTTGATTAGAAGTATAATTAGATTAATAAATAATATAATATATAATTTATACAAAAGAAAAATGAGAAATTTTACCACTCGTCGAAGCCATTTCAATTTCATTGGCACCCATTGAAATTTGAAATTTTTATATATCTTACTGAAATTTTTCCCGCCATTCCGCCATTTTAACAATTAATTGCACATAACAATACCTGCACAAAAAAAAATTAAAATTGTCAAATATACATATAAATTGTAAAAATATTAACCGATTACATTAAAATAAAACAATAATCAAGTACAAATTTCATTTCAAAAAGTCATAATATGAATAATAAGCTAATTGTAACCTGTACCTTGAAATAGTCAAATGGATGAAGAAAAGAATGATGTAGTCGCCAAAGGATTATTCATTTATAATAAAAAATACGTAATTATAAATTAGTAATATATGAATCACAAACAAAAACTATAAAATAAATATTACACAGCACAAAATCTCAAAAAAAATCACAAGTTTCAAGAAAAAATACGTCTATACACTTCAATCGCCGAAACTAAAATGACGGCACACTACGATTTCGATTATCGAATTGAATTAGAAGGAGAAATCGACAGTTTGATAATAATCGAAATATCGAATTTCGATATATGCGAATGCCTAATTTTATGAAAGAGATGTATAATATATATTTCTAATCTCTAGTCTCTTAGAAATAAATATATATATATAAACTAAATAACAAATGAACTATATATTTCAAGAAAAAATGACATTTTAATCACAGTAAATATCGATATTATAATAGCAATCTATGCTAATTTCGATTATCGAATCACGAGTTAGGAAAGGAATATGCTTTGTAATTTGGCCAAAACACATCAAGTATGACCTCTCATAAAAACTCTATATTATAAGAAATGTTTACAACCTACAGAATTAGCGAAAAAGAAAGATAAATATATAAATAGTACGAATAAACGTTCACGTACACATTTAAAAAAGAAAAATATATTATTAAAATAATTTAATTTAATAATATAAAATTGATTCTAATAAATATATATAATATCTGTTATATTTGTTTCAATATGAATAAAAACTTATTCTAAATATGTCTATTTTTGCAAAAAAGAATATTACCTGAATATCAGAAGAATTATCGATTATTAATCACCATATATTCCTTCAAAATTCCTGAAGAATTGCAATCAAACAATCTAGATTTTTTTAAAAATAAAAATCACAAACAAAAATCATAAAAAATGTATAAGATTATAATATATATATTAAAATAAAACAATAATTAAACTGAAATTCTAGCTGAAAGACATAATATAATAAAAGTTACCGGTAACCTCAAACCTCACTGATAACAATCAAATAAACAATCAAAAAAGTACAAAGAAATCCAAAAACTACTTAATTTTGTTATCACAATGTTTAATATTTTATTGAATAAACAAATTTATAAATACAGTAATAAAATAATAGAATAAAATTACTTACTATTACTGTATGTCCCTAAATTAGAGAATCGTCTGACTACGATGATTTTCGATAGACGAATGACACTACTTGCCTAAATACGTGTTACAAATTCGTCCAGGACGTTTCTAATTGGTTGGAACGACACGATTCCTTATTTACTTAAACCGCGCGAAAATTGAAGTATTTTATAATACACATATTTAATTATAGATTTTAATATAAATGATCTACAAAGATTGTTTTTTTAAATATGCAATAAAAATTAATTATTAAAATTAATTTGGCATAAAAATTAATTAAAAATAATTCAATAAAATATAATAAAGATATAAGATAAAAATTAATTAAATTTGAAGAGATTGTAATATAAAAAGAAAGTTAATATAAAATATAATTAAATTAGAAAAAATTGAAATATAAAAGAAGTTTAAGTTAATTTTTAACTCGACATCGCTTTCCAAAGGATAAATTTTTTTATTATGATCTTTATTTTTATGATCTTTCTAATACAATATTATTGATTAAATATTATAAATTTATAATTAAATATTATAAAAATGATATCAAATGACAAATTTTATATTTAATTTTATACTAAAATGTTCATATTATATTTAATCCAAGAATTTATTTTGATAATTTATTTAAGATTAAGATGCAATGTATTATAATGATTTCATGCTATATAAAATAATATCTAGCTACAATTTGATATATAAAAATATATATAAAATGAAAATTTAACAATATACATATAAAAATTTAAAAATATAAATACAATAAAACATATGCAAAATATAAGATATAAAAATATATTCAGAATTTGATATGATATAATGTATCCAGTTATTTGAATATAAAAATAATTAATTATTGATTATTAATATAATTTTTTTAAAAATATCTCTAATTTTTTAATAAAAATTTTTTTTTAGATTCGAAAAGAAGCTCAAATAACTTGTTCTTGAAAATTTTAACATAAAATTCTTTTTAATTATAAATATAATTTTTATATAATATTCTATGATAAAAAAACTATTTATATAAAATATACTATTATTATATTAAAATTAACTATTTATATATAAAATATATACATTCTATATGATACATAGAAAAGATTATAAAAGATATATTATATATTTATATTTCTTATATCATAAAAGAATATAAACATAGATTGTATAAAAAAATTGGGGACAAACTTTAGAAACATGTATTATTCATCGAAAGAAATAAAAAAATTTTAATAAATATGAATTTAAAAACTATTAGTTTCTGAGTTAAAAAAAATGTTTTTGTTACTTTTGTTCCTCTAATATATGTTTAATCTGTCCTCTGTTCAGTAAATATTTTAGTACGTTTTTTTATAGAAATACATACATATTAAAAAATTTCCAATATTCCTCTTATTTCTTAGCAATATTTGTTATATCAGTTCATTTAATAAGATAATTATTTTATATATATTATTATATATTATTTATTATATAGTATATTTATTAAATATCTTTATAGATAAAAATCCATCAAATTTAAATGTATTGTGTTTCTATAAAAACATATATATAATTAAAATAAATAGGGAACACATATTGAATATATACTATAGATAATATGCTTAATTTTTATTAATAATAAATAATATTAATAAAAACATCTTGTAATTCTAAAATTATTTTTAAACCTACATTTATAAGACTTTTTGTTTTTTTAAATAAATACTCTATTAAGATTTTTAATCAATAGATTAGGCAAAAAAGATAATAAAGTTAATTAATTATCGAAGCTATCTTTTAAGAGTGTAAATTAAAAAGCCAATAAAGGGAGCAAATAGTAGAAAAAAAATATACATATACAATATATAAATATATTGTATATACATATACAATAAAGATAGGATAAAAGTTAATCTTAGCGCTATCTGTTGAATATTTTTAAAAAAATATACAACAAATATATGATAAAAGTTAATCTCAGCGCCATCTCTTGATTATTTTTAAAAATATAATTAAAATATTTATGATATTTGATAGATGGCGCCTTTAGTTAATTCTGATCCTGTTACTCTTTCTATTTCCTTTTTTACCTACACTATTTTCATTTATATTCTAGAGATGGCGCCGATTTCCAAATTTTTACTATATCTCTGTCTTTTTTCTACTAATAAAAATATAAGCATATATATTTTATCCCGGTCAATATTACAGAAATAATATTAAAATTCATTTCATTTGAAAAAGATGGCAGTGCTGCTATTTAATATTTGGAACTCACTATGTTTTTAATCAGTTTTATTCTTATCATTTAGAGTGTTAATTTCTATATTTGTGCATCATTGGATAAAAAAATTTTCTTAAAACTTTCTTAAATGTGAATGGAAATAAAATTTCTTGTTTAAATATAAATTTCATGATTAAATTATGATAAAAAAAAATAATTATAAAATATATACATAAGATTAAAACCAAGTCAAATAATACATGATTCTTTATATGCATTTAAAGTTATTATTTTTATCGTACATTCCAAGATAATATTATCTTTACATATAAATGTCTTGATTATAAATGTTTTTGAAAAAAATAGTTAAAATATATTTACTTAGAATGTCAGTTCTTAAATACTAAATATATAAGAAAGATATAAATTGATTGATATATAAATAATTTTTGTGCCAAGAGTTCCTTATTACTTTTTGTGAAAATAAAATAGTATATATATTTAAATAATTTATCTTAAGTATTGAATATAAAATATTTAATATTTAAGAATTTAAAATATTTAATATTTGATAAAATTCGATATGTTTACGAATAAAATAAATCGATTATTGCAGTACAATTTTAGCATAGTGAAAATATAAATTGTACTCAATTATAGAAAATTTTTGTTTTCAGTATGATAAAAATTTGAAAAATATATTAAATTTATCTTCTTTTTAAGATAACATTATTCTTTTATAAAAAAGCAATATTATATTTTATTTAATTAATAATATTTTGATAAAATTAAAATTAAATGTAAAAATGAAAATTACAATTAAATGAATAGTAAAATATTTTTATAAAATAACTTATTTTAAATTTATTGATTTATTTAAATTATTTGAATAGAAAATATAAATTAATGTATTTATCATAAAATAAAATGCTTCATAAAAGACAATGGTGTCTTTGTATATTTTAATATCAATTTCATTTTATTTTTATTATCTAAAATGAATGTCACAAAGATATTATAATTTTATTTATTCAATATTTTATCATTAACTAATTTATATATTTTATTTTTTATTAAGTTTTTCATTTGTCAAAATGTAATACTAGTATGAAAAAAATGCAATATTATTTTCATTCTTTTTCTTTTTATCATAAATTTTAATGAAATTTATAAAATATCTTAATTAAAATATTTTTCATAATAATACAATATAATTTTTTTCGCATAAATAGATATTTCAAATAAAGATTATTATGATTTTAATTAGTTTCATTATTGGTATTTAGAAAAATGTTACCACCGACATATGTTGAGGGTTTTCACGATTTAGAAGCTGTGAAAACTATGGAATATAGAGAACTTGGCAAAACCGGATTAATGGTCAGCAAATTATCATTTGGTGGAGGACCACTTGGTTGCCATTACGGGTTAGTATTTCTTTCTTTTTTTTTTTTAAATTGTTATATTATAAAAATAGTATGTAATTTTTTTTAACATTTATAAAAAAATTCAAAAGTTCAAAAATAAGTTATTAAAGATTCTTTTTGCATTCATGATTTTTATCATTTTATGTTTTTATATTTTGCGATAGTACATTCGATGAAGCCAAAGCAATTGAAGCGATACGTGAAGGAATAAAACGAGGAATTAATTACATTGATACTGCACCATGGTATGGCCAAGGTCGTTCTGAAACTATCATTGGAAAAGTAATTTTATATTTTTTTTTTTACATATTGAAAATATATTTTTGTTTTATTTATTCAATATTTAAATATTGGAATTTTAGGCTTTGAAAGGTATTCCACGTGAAGCATATTATATTGCCACAAAAGTCGGAAGATATGAATTAGATTACGAAAATATGTTTAATTTCTCTAAAGAGAAAACTAGAAAAAGTATTGATAAAAGTTTAGAGCTTCTTGGTTTGAATTATGTTGACGTCATACAAGTAAGTATACAATATTTAACTTTTTATCAAAACCATTTAGTTTTTATATATTTTATTTATTAATTAATAATTATTAATTAAATATTTTGCAGGTTCATGATATTGAATTTGATCCAAATTTAGATATAGTAATTACACAAACTTTGCCAGAATTATCATTACAAGTTGCAGACGGTAAAGCAAAATATATTGGTATCACCGGATATCCGGTATCCATTTTAAAGAAATGTATCGAGAAAAGTAATATTAATATTTCTTGCATATTAAGTTATTGCAGATATACTTTAATAGATGATACTTTATCTGAATATATTCCATTTTTCAAGGTAAAATTTCGTAATTATTTATTGTTTGTTTATTGTTTATTTATTTATTTTATTGTTAATTGATAATTCTGAATATTATATTTCTTGATAGTTTAAATTATTAAATAAATTTTAGGCACACAATATTGGTATAATTAGTGCTTCTGCGCCATGTATGGGGCTTTTAACAAATAAAGGTCCACCAGCTTGGCATCCTAGTTCAAAAGAGACAAAAAAAATATGCGCAGATGCTGCTAGATGTTGCAAGGTATATAAGTTTTAAATTTCTATGCAATAAATATTTTCCGGAAATTCTTCTTTTATGATACATATATTAAAAACTAAAATTTGTAGGATACAGAATTAGCTAAATTAGCATTATGGTATTCTATGCAATGCAAAGATATTGATACATATTTAGTTGGAATTCAAAATTTAAAAGAATTGTATATGAATATTGATGTATTAAAAAATGGTATTACAGAAAGAGAGAAAAGTTTACTTCAAGAAATACAGAAAAAGTAAGTACATTATTAAAATAAATAATATTTAATTTCTAATAGATAAATTTTAAAAGCAAATTTCAAATTTTTTATTATTATTTTATATATCTTTATACAGATTAAAAAATAGACTATATTATAAACCATTTTGTATTAAAACATATATAATAACACATATATTTTTATTAATATAAATATTTTTTCATTATATTCAAACTTATGAAAACAAATGTTATATATATATAAATCCTAGACAAAATTTTTTTTTATAATATGCTATTTTGAATAATACAATAGTAATATATACATATTTTTTAATAGTAATATTTTATAAATTATATAAAATTAATTAATACTATTTTATGAATGATTTATTCTAATATGGCAATATATATAAATTATATGTTTATTATCTTAAATTATATAAATATACGTAATGAAATAAAGAATCCACTTTTCTTGTATTATTTTCTTATAAACACCGTATACATTTTTTTCAAATTTTTTTTATTAGATTAGATATATTTTTATAAGTTTAGATTAATATTTTTTATAAGTTATAATCTCTCTTATTTAAGAAAATAGATATTATGTTCTATATGCCAATAGTTCCCATTATCAGAAACTTTTAATATGTATGATATAGGATTATATTCTATCTATATATTTTTATGATATAAGTCTCCAGACTTTCTTAATAAAACTTTCAATTTTATGTGAATTGATAATAATTAAAATAAAAATTTTTGCTTAAAAAATTTTCCTAAAGAAATAATAAGATTGTTAACTAAAAATATATCAAACAGATCTGTGTACAAAATTAAAAAATTCATTCAAAATAAAAATTATAACTTTTTTATAATAAAAGATACATAAAATTCTTTTCTTTATTTCAGATATTTATCCAAAATAACAGAGAAACACTGGGAAAATAAAGAACTTCAGATGTATTGGGAATATATGAAAAAGTAGGAAAAATATATTTTTTTATATTATATACAATGATAAACATAATATTGTCATATTTAATAATATTTTATATTATCAATATGTAATCTATCTTAATTTAGAATATATGTAATACAGTATAAAGTATTACATTTATTATATAATATAAATATTCTTATAGAATAAACTATAAATGCAATTTTTATACTTTTTTTGGAAAATACAAAATCAGACTTATGAAATTTATAAATTATAAAAATTTAGTCCTGTATTTAAAAAACATTAGATTTAATGCTTACTTATTAAGCATTGATCTAGTGTAAACTGTAGGCACATAATCATCTTCACCAGGTTTAATTTGATATGTCAATTCATACATCAATATAGTTATAAGTGAACCCAAAATGGGTTTATGATACATTTGTTGTAATTCAAAACCTTTTTTAAGACATAGTTCTCTTCCTCCTTCTGTATATTCTGAAGCAACAACATTAGCACAACTATATCCTTCGTCAATAGCAAACTGCACTGCAACATTGATAAGACACGAAGCTATTCCTTTTCTTCTATATTGTTGATGTACATATAATCTTTTGATCCAAGCACCTTTATCTAATCTATGACTTTTACATAAGGCAACAGTTCCTACAATCTTCTTAACTTGAGATGAAATATCAATGTTTGAATTACGGAACTGTTGTTCTGTCATTATATTATAATGTATATTCTTTGCAGAATGAGTCATTAAATAAGGTTCAAATGCTTCAGCAATCCAAAAGCATGAAAAGGCATTAGACATGTAAATCCTGTTATAATTAAATGAAGAAGTTTTTACATTAAAATTTATTTTCATCTGAAATTTGTTTCTGTGGTCAAAATTTTACATGCTATTTTTTTTTAATATATTTTAATTACAAAATTTTTAATTATAACAATATAATATATATTTTTAACTTTTAATTTTTAATTTAATTATAAAAAACACATTACCACAAAAAAAATAAATAAATACAAAAAATTTTTACCTTGGTATATTAGAAACTTCTTCATTAACTTCCATAGCTTTCGCAGTGAAACCTATGTAAGTTCCAACATACACAAAAAAAATGACAAGAGGAATAACTAAAAGGCAAACTGTTAAAGGTAATCCAAAGAAAATAAACATTATAGCAGCAAACAATATCATTAATTGAAAAGTCAGTTCTTTAAGTACAATTCCAAAAAATGTTGAATTTAAAGAAGACATCACACCTATCTTCACTAATTCTTTACAATTAATTTCATCGCCAGGTTTATAGCTTCGTATTACTATAATATGACTCATGTTGAAAAATATTTATTTATTTTATTCTATTTGTACTTTTATGCATAATTAATAAAGAAATTCAATATAATATATTATATTTTAGGTTATAATATTTTCGATATTTTCGCCATCTGCAGCTAATACAAATACTGATAGTACTTATACTTAAATGTGATCAACATTAAAAATTTTTTTTTAATATACAAAAATATATAAAAATACTAGAATTTTCAATAGTGAATTATTATATAATAAAAAAAGTATAAACAATTTTAAAAATAACCTTAATTGTTTTAAGCCATAACTATCATTATAATACAAATAAACATATAATGCATTACTTATTATTTTTTAATTATTAATATTATATATTTTTAATTAAAATCTTTAATATAATTACAAATTGTTTTCTATACTTATTTTTAATAAATGTTAAATTTTATTATTTTTTTTTATAATCATACTTATACTTTAATTTATATAATAAATGACATAAATTATTTTCATTATATTTCTAATTATTTTGTAAAAATATTTTTTAATAAAATAAAAAATTATGATTTATTATAAAAATATTTAAATTTATAGATATATAAATAATTCACACATGCATATACGCCTTAAGGTTAGTTGGAAGTGGAAGAGTCAGCGTTCAGCCATTGCAAATTGCAACTCTGTTCCAAAGACGCGTTGTGCGCGAATGATTTATTCCACTTAATTATTTAATTAATAGAATTATTATTTTTTCGTTTGATATCGTTAGAACCATCTAACAAAACAGTGATAATCATGAGCGATCGACCAAGTAATGGTGAATTTAAGTATAAAAGAGAAGAAAATTCTGATTCGGAGGCAAAAACATCGTCGGAAAAGGAACGTGATGAAAAGAAGTATCAAGTTGACAAAGCCGGAGAATATGTTCGAGAACTTTTACAAGAAAAAGTTGAATTGGATTCGCAAAAATGGCCTAATGCAACAAGACTAATTGATCAAGGTAAATATGACTGTTATATTATTGTTTTTATTCATTGTTTTTTAATCATTTTTATTATTTGTAATGTGAGTGTTTATGTTTCGTTTGTTGATTGTATATTTATTTTTGTGATTTGTTGATATAACTTCTTGTTGCGCAATTTTTTTTTACTTTGAAATCGAATTGATTGATGTTTAAGGTTAGATTAATATATAAACGAAAACGAATTTATAATTTAATTAATTTTTTTTTTAAATTTTTTCTACTATCATTTGTATTATACCATTATGGATTACTAGATTAATTATTTTCTAGAAATTTATATTATCGATAATATTTATAAATAAAAAATTTTTAACAACAGCTGCTAATTATTTGTATATTTATTAAAATAGTTTATATTAAAATAAATAATACAATTTTTTATAATATATAAATTTCTCAAAATAGAATATATTTAATTTAAACAATAAATATTAATGTTAATTTAAAAAATAAATATTAAACCATATATATATATATATTAAATTATTATATCTTTATATTATATTATATTGTATTTTTATACTATTTTAATATCATTTTAATATTTACATGTATGTATATGTGTATAAAAATATATAAAAAACTCATTAATATTTTATATGTATATTATAATGTTATAAATTATTTTATATTTTTATATAATTATATAAATATATTTTATATAATTATATAATATTGCTATAAATTATGATTTTTATTTTTTAAAAATTTTTTTAAAATTTAATCTGCAATTTAATTTTTTATAAATAAATATTATTTTATAAATAATTTGTTAATTATGATAATAAAAAATAAAAATACTATAATTTATATTATAAAATCTTATAATTTAAATTAATAATTTATATTAATATATCAAAAATTTAAAAATAATTATTTTACTCTGTAGAAATTCAGAAAACTCAAGCTATTGGCAAACCAGTAAGAGATCCGAAATATGTGGATATTTATCGTGAAAAACCAATTCGAGTTTCGGTTAAAGTATTGGTGCCTGTTCGAGAACATCCAAAGGTAGTTGTATTTTGTTATAAATCTAATAATTTAGATGAATATATAAATAAATATAAATTTATACGTTGAAATATACTATTTGCAGTTTAATTTTGTTGGAAAATTATTGGGACCGAAAGGTAATTCTATGAAACGTTTACAAGAAGAAACAATGTGTAAAATGGCAGTATTAGGAAGAGGATCCATGAAAGATCGTCAAAAAGTAATTTTATGTTAAGGATTTGTAATTTTCATTTGATTTAGATTTTTTATTTATATTTCCATTTTTTGTTCCTTTATTTAGCTAATTATTTTTAATATTTTTATATTTATTGTATTATTTTTAACTTATATTGATAAATATGTAATGTGCATAATAATGCACATAAATACATAGAATTTTTTGTATATTTATTCTATGATATAGGAAGAAGAATATCGTATGTCTCTGGATCCGAAATATGCTCATCTTTCGGATGATTTACATGTTGAAATAACAGCGCTTGCACCTCCGGCAGAAGCTTATGCTCGTATTGCATTTGCGTTAGCCGAAGTTCGGAAATATTTGATCCCAGATAATAATGACAATATACGTCAAGAACAAATGCGCGAAATGGAAATGAGTATGGCAGATGATCCAACGAGTAATGACGATAGAAGACCTTCTGTCAGAGGTGTACCAGGTGCTGGTGGAATATTAAGACCATCCGCAAGGCCAACAATGCAACGATCTTCGCGAGGTTGGCAATATTTTTTCCAATTATCAGCTTTTAAAAAGAAAAAAGATGTTCTTATTTTTTTTTCATTTTAGCGGCAATACTTCCACCGCCTTCTAGTCGGGGACCAATTACACGTCCTGTATCAGCAAAAAGTAAAGTTTTTTCTATTTTAGATCGTGCAAGAGTCGCCATGGATCAGAGTTATGGGTGAGTTTTTAATTAATCATGTAGAAACTCACTAATCATAGAAATATTGTATTGAATTTATAACATTATATTGCGGATAGCTATGAAACTGCTACTCCACCTCCAAGTAATCGTGTTGGAACTCATCATGATTATGATTACCACACATCAACAAGCAGTAGTAGCCGATATGGAGACCGACATTATACATCAACATCAGGGTAAGTATAATCGACATTTTTATCAAAAAAAGTTATTTGTTGATATTTTTATTGACAATCCATTCTTATCTATTATTTATTTTGATGTTCCGTATCTATTATATTTTTATATTTAATTATAACTATTTAGGTGTATCAATACTCAATTATTTTGTATTTATTTTCATAATTGATTTTTTTTCCGTTTATTATTTTTTTAATTTCTACATTTTTTTTTTTTAATTTGTGAAACATAGGTTTAGAATAATGTAGTTTTTCACTGTATATTGTACTTTTATACATCATTTAGAGATGATATGTATCCTTCCTCGAGGTACGCAACTTACGAATACGAAGATGATACTGTGCCACACTCTTCTCACAATTACTATGAAACATCAGAATATCCAGGTAATATAATTCTTATTTTTTTTAGCATAAAATTTTAACATATAAATAAATAAAAATTATCATAAACATATGTACACGCATGTGTGATATGCAGAGAATAACATAATAAGATTAAAGTTAAAATATTTTAGATTTAAATTATATATAGACAAATTCTTACTGAACTATTATTTATAAATATTAAATTTGAATTTGAATTAAATATAAAGAATTGATAAAAAAAGTCAAAGTATGAAATATTTAATAAAATTGGTTTAATAAGCTATATTAATATAAAATGGTTTAAAAAGAAATTTAAATATTATCAGAATTCTAAAAAAACATTAATAATATAATTTCTAGTTATAATAACTGAATAATATATAATAATTTTATATTTATATTAAAATTTAAAAGATTTAATAGAAATATTAAGATTGATGTTTTTCACAAAAAATCTAGAAATTTCATATTTCTACATAAAATAATACGCGAATAAAAATTAATATTTTTAATTGAAAATAATTTTTATCAACTATTTAAAATTGAAATATATCTTTTTCCTCATCGAATTTAAAGATTTCCCTATAATATCCTATACTAAATAAACATGGAATGGCTTTGCATAATAACGTGTGATATTAGCTGAATCATTTATCAATTCTGATAATTGACAATTCTTCGCAATAATTTTCTTCTTAAAACTTTATAAATAATATAACGCTCTCGCTTCGTGTAGCATATACTTAGGAAACTATCCGATTAATATTTTATATATATACTATATCGTGGTGGTGCACTAATTTAATAAAAATAATGCAAATGAATAACTCCATAAAATTCGCAGAGGAATCATCGAGCCGCGCATGGAAATCGTACAAGACGACAACGACATCGGGCTCAAGCTCGCGCTACCGCAACGCCCCGTATTCACGACCTTCCAAGTAAAAATCCACATAAAAAAAAATCATCCAAATATTTTCTTAATTTTTATCACATCCAAACAATTCCTGCATTATAAAGCGAAACAACGATCTTTCCTTTTTCTAACTTTATTGTTTTTCATAGTCCTAAACTGTTGACATATAATTTTCGTAACAAATAATGACTTATGATGCCAGAGATGTCAAAACCTATATAAAAAAAAACTAAAATCATTTTTTAAATGAAATCAGACGCAAGAAGTGATTGAGGTAAATGATATTATGATTTTTTATCATATAGTAATGATAAAACAGAACAGATATAACGTAACTGCCATTACAAATTCGATTCCTCGAAGTTTTGCTTAAAAGAAAACTTCCGATTGACCGGTATTTTTTTTTTTTTTTTGGAATGAGATTCTCGTTATCCTCAATGAAAGATACTTTGACGCTTGCAGATTTTTTGCTTGTTCTTTTTATTTCCATTGTATATAATTTTCTGAGTCAATGGTGTAAAGAAGCTAATGTAATTTTTAATCAATTACTTGTAGCTATTGAATAAACACCAAGATATGTAATGAAAACTTTAATCAAAGCGTTTCCGCGATTTCGATAGAGTTTATATCTCGAATGTTCGCATGTAATATTAACCTCGTTATAGAAATTCTGAATTGATTTACATCGTAATTTTTGTTTTTTTATGAAAGTATTAGAAAAAGAGATAAAAACATACGTTCCTTCAAATCCTTTCCCCTCCTGAAAAAAAAATGTCACGTCAGAGTGGAAGGCTAGAGGACCAAGAGGATCAGTGGAACGAGACAAGTAAAATTCTTAAATAAAAATAAAAAAAAAAAAAAAAAGCGTCAGAGCTGTGTTACATTTTTCTAGAAATCAAATTTATCTTTTTTTATATCGATTCATCGATACGCGAAATCTTAATTTTTTTTTCTTTTTTTTTTTAAATAGATAATTGCATATAATAAAGTCAATACGAAACTACGTACTATGTACGTAAATGAAAGATTTGTAAATATCTTTGAGAATTTTTAACTTTTATATATATATATATTTTTTTTTTCTTTTTTATTTCATTTTTCCTTTAGATAGATATCTATTCTTTGGTTTTAATATGTCAAGTTTTCTAAACATTGAAAAATACATAGCTCAGACAGTCGTGTGCGTTATAATAAATTAGTAATATGTATCTAAAATAGAAAATAAAATATTGTAAATGACATCTAATGGCAGATGATCACATATAAATTAATATTAAATAAGTTGCATATAGTGATGCGAATTATATCGTAATTCATTTAATATTAATATGTATAGTATTTACGTGAATAAAAAAAACAGAATAATAATAAAAATAACGTGTTGAGAATTTAAAACATAAATAAATGTTAAAGAATACGTGTATAGTAACATGTGCAGAATATGTGAAGTGAAAAATCGTACAGCTTATAAAGATTCAGTAGCTATAACATTATATTAAAAAAAGGAGAAAGAAAATTGTAATCTTAAGATCATATAATATAAGAATACAAAAAAAAATAAAATAAATTGTCCATAACTTATAAACATTTTTCCGTTTTTAAAATAATTATCTGTTTTCTGCTATACATTTACATATGTATGTAATTTTCTTAAACTGAAATAAATAAGAAATATAATAGCGCTATATAATAAGCATTTGAAAAACTTTAAATCAAAATCCTAATCAATAGCATTATAATATGGACGAAAATAATGAAATGTTTTTAGACCTAATACGTAATATTAATATATTCAGAAATTCGCAAAAATATCTATTCATCGATATACTAGTAATTTTTATTTAATGTGTTTGTTTTAAACCAACCATGGAATGTTAATTAATGTTAAGAAATCTTGTCAAAAGAATATAATAAACTACATTTAATTTTCCTTAAATGTTTGAATGTGTCTTAATTACGTTAATATAAGCAATAATAAAACTTAAAATTATTATATTTTGCTAAACATTAAACACGTGTTAATGTGTATTAAACTTAATAAGTTTGCAAATTATTTACAGTTTTATTAATAATAAATTTGTGAGAAATACAGAATAACAGTGTTAATCTATTATTACACATATTTTTAATTTAATATGATTGAAGTTTCGTTTTAAAATATTTAAAACATTTACTTCTAACATATTTTTTTCATGTATCCTTCTTAGGTGTATAGAGGAATACAGAAGATTGTGTGGGAACACGTTTTCATGGATTGAAATATTTTAATCTCCTATTTCTCTATTCAGCGGAGTTTGAAGTGCCTTGAAATCATGTGAGTATAATTTCATTATTATGAAATAACTTTACTTTATTAGTTTTAAAAATATTTTATCACATGAAGAAGATATGTATATAATGTAGCTTTACATTTATAAAAATTTATTAATTTTATTTATTCATATATGTTATTTCAGGTATATTAGATTAGAGCTTTTGCTTTTTGTTTTTGGAAATTGCATTAATCATTTATCATAAAGCATAGATAAAACAGTTTTAATTAATTAGTGATAAAAGTATCAAATTTTGATTTGCATGTTTAATTTAATTTGCTCCCTTTGTTAGTTATGCTAAAATCTATGAGATAGTAAGACTTTTTTTCAGGCAATGGGATGTACAGACTATGCACAATTATAATTACATCAGTTGAAGAAATAATGAAGAACTTAAACAGTGTAACTATTAAACAGTGACTGGTATGGTAAAATACAAGATATATATTTTAAATATCCTCAAAATTCAATGTCGGTTCACAATTCTTCCAATGCAATAGACAGAATTTTCAAAAATATTTATTCTGTGTATTTTTGTGATTTTACAAACTGTTAGAAAATAGAATTAAAAATTATAATTAATGATAAAAAAATAGTTTACAAAATATCCATGGAAATTTTATTAAATTTTTCAATTAGATTTAATTGATGTCAATAAAATATAATCTTACTCATTTTGATCTAATTTAAACTTTTTACGGTAATATATAAATAACTTAATATTTAAGTCGTTTAAACTTTCGAATAAGATAAAGATCTTCATTTCATTTCTATAATATTTTAGAAGTATAAATTTAACTTCTCATTTTATAACATAACAGTATAAATGTATATTATACGGACATGTACGCATCCGTTATCTAGAATAAAAAGATTCAATTTAAAATAAATATTGAAAATAAGGATGGAGTGAATATTAATTTTTATTTTTTGTGAAAAGTGACAAAAATAATAAGGTTATTATTTCAATTTATATTTGAATTTTCCGCGCAATGTATGAAATTATAATTTTTTTCGGCAGATGGCGCAAGTTGCAGTTCGCTACCAAAATGGCGTCTGTAAACGCGGTGTGTACGAAGTAAATTGAAATATTTATCCTGTTTTCTGTGTAAACGGTTTTAATTAATATTTAAGAATAGTTTAAAAGTATCTAGAAAGTAAGTGGAGATAAAGTGTAAATTTTTATTGTGTATCAAGATGATTAGCGAAGTGAGAATAACGTTTAACTTGCATGGTTTGGCGCGCTCCATCCATACCACAGCTATAGGTATGTACTATTTGAAATCGATATATTGATATTTGAAGATTATTAGAAACATATATTGTACATTTGAATTTTCATATTTTTGTGTTAATATTTTTGAAATAAATTATTACAAAATGAAAACTTTTGAACGATCTTCATATTTTACATTGACAAGTAATTTATTATTTATTATTATACTTTGATATTTTGAGCTTAACGTTCGAATTAGTTTTCATTTCAATGATTTTTACAATTTTATATAACAGATTTTTTATTTCTTTTCTTAATATCATATTATTTTATCGACTTAGAATTATTAAATACTTTACTTTTTTTACAAAAACAAAATAATTGTTCAGTTTTATTTTTTTTAAATAGATAAAATATTTTGTAATTTTTTAAAAATTCATTACCACAAATTCTTGTCTTAAGGCGTTAAATCCTTAAAGCTCACTTTAAATGATTAAATAGGATTATACTGAACATAAATGTATAAATTGCTTAGAAACAATATTCTTATTTATTTATCACACACCAATATACAAAAATGAACTGTATAATCAATATCAGAATATAATATACTACGAAATTCAAATATATTTAATAAAGATATATCTGAGTATCTTACAAGATTAGAATGATGCTTCAACTTCGAACAAAAATGGTCTACAACATTCTTTGCAGTTGGCACAGAAATTCTGGTAGAAAAACGTTTTTCTACGGTCGCTCTAAGGATTATAAATAAGTATTAATTTACGGGACCTTACGTTCTAACAAGTCGCCTAAGTATTCGTGAATGAAAATAAGGGGATCCAAGGATTTTCCTCTGACTTTTTTCTCTAACTTTTTACCGTCTCTTTTTATTTTCATTTTCTAACTAAACTCACGGCGTTGGTCTCGATACTCGGGGAAAAATGTTTTTTCCTATTTTTCCATAGCTTTTTTTTCTGCTTCTTAATTTTCTTTTCTTTTCTTTTTTTTTCTCTCATTGAAGAAAATTGCGGTCAAAGTAGCACGCAACGTCGTAAGGGGAAAAAAAATGACGTATTCGTCATTTGTTGGAAATAAAATTTATCGACGCGATAAAAATCTGATAACTATTCGTAACTAGCGTTTGGTTGGTTCGAATAAAGTTCGATGGTGCGCGTCTCCGGTAAACGAAAGGTCTGGTGTGTGGCGCCATCTACAACCGCGCTAGTACCTATGAAAAAACATGGAATGATAATAGTAATTTTAGTGTCTTTTTTTTTTTTTTCTCTCGTTTTTTCCCTCCTTTCGTTCTTGCCTTGTTCGGTTTATGCCTTAGTAATATTACGATTATATCACAAGAAAGATTCAAATACTCTGTACATAATATCCCGGAACGCGAGACGTTCGATCAGGTTTCTTAATCTTACATTTACATACGCCTAAGATTTAATTACAAAGTTAGATATGTCTCAGGTTCACCTGGTATTGTACTTCAACGCAATTTCTCGTGCTTCCACTCTGAGTTTGTTCTCCCTATCTTTTTCCCCTCCTTACACGAAACTTTTCGAGTAACCTCAAAAATAACCATTGATCGAGATCGTTTCCTCCTTCTCTCGCGATTATATTTTCTTTCGTTTTGTTTCTCACGAAACAAAAGTTCGATACGTCTATTCTCTAAAATTCGAACGATGTTCGCTCGATATTAGATATTTTCGGCTACTCGCTTCTAATCGTCAGAATATAGATCTTACATTTCTAAACTCGATATCGTTAATTGGCACATCTCAAATGGCAACTTTCGTATTGGCACGATGAAAATGATCCTTAGAGTTTTTGCCTTCTTTTTCTTTTTTTTCTTTTTCTTTTTCTTTTTTTTTTTTTTCTCTTTTTCTCAATTTGTTGACACCGATGAACGCACACACGCTGTATGTGAACAAAATTTTTAGAGAAATAGTAACAAGGAGCAAAATATGTAATTAAAAATTACCTATTTTGTCGTTAAACTCGCTCTCGACGCTTAAATTTTTGAGATTAACAATTAGATGAATCCATATAACGTATTAATAATCGGCAATTAGCACGAACGAATATAACACAATCGACGTTGTTCAATAACGATTTCGAAGTTACATATGTCACTCGTTTGTTCGACCTATCCGTCATATACCGTGATATTATATTGAATTTATGCTACAAATCTATGAAACATTACATTACACGAAACGGATCAATCGAGCGTAATAACAAAGCATCGAAATATTGTCCAAGAATTGCAACTTTAAGCAGAACGGTGTGATCATAAAATATTCTCGATTGAAATCATTGTTCAAATGATCGAATCGCTAATAGAAAGTGCTTGGAGAGAGTAATTCGCACGGTGTGTCGTCAACTATTCCAGCTATTCGAGAAGAAAATCTTTTTATTACGCGTGGATGAATCGTGAATCGAAACTCGAGCATATAGAAAACTATTACGTATCGTAAATTCGCTAATTTCCTACCACGAAATCGTTCGAAAACTCGCGTGTCGCCGTGATGAATATAACAATCGATCATTGTGATGAACAAACAATTATTGCAATCATCGTTCATCGTCCTTCGTTATTTTGATTTAAATAAAACTTGCTCGGCTACTAATAGATAAAGATTCTAAAATTAATTTTTTTTTTTTTTTTTTTTTTTTTTTTTTTTAAGCCTCGGACGGCTGTTGCACGTGTGAATTCTCACTTCTTTTTTTTTTTTCTTTCTCGTTCGTTGCGACACGCTTTTTCTTTTTAATCTCGCACGATGCGATCGTATGCTCTTACATTCTCAATGGATAATCGATTCGCAGATATTCTAACGAGAGGACGAGAGAGATTAAAGGATATAATAATATAATATAGAACATGATTTCATGACCGAGTCCAATTAGAATCCGATTATGTTAAGTCGATATCTTTTGATGATAAAATCGTTAATCGTAAAATTATACTTTTTAAAAAACGAAAAAGATAACGTAATGTTTATTCACGCTTACGAGGAAACATGTAACTTCAAAGACGAAGCGAATATGAATATGGAACGATTGTTGTATACGTGCTCATATTTAAATGTTAAATTATTCCACGCGTGATGGACTCGGTCAATCCATAGGTGGTCCATAAGACGCAAGCGGATTTACAATCGTTGTAAAATCGTTAAATTATAAATCGTGCGCGATATAGAGAGCAATATATCACTATGCTGACAATATATAATGCTTACGTAACAGCGTCGTAATCGATACTACTGCGCGTCTGTGTGTCGGATGAGCTCGTTAATGAGCAAAGAGTAGCAGATGCTTGAGCAATATAATATAAATAGTCGAAAAAATTATTACGAAGAGAAAATAACATGTTGCTGTGAGAACTGTTGCCTTCTTCGTCGCTGTTACCTCTGTGCGCCCTCTCGATTATCGATCGATTCGCGAGTCACAAAAGAAGGGAGACAAAGATCAAGGCGTTCGACGAATATACGAAATATATCCTTCTCTCGTTAGATTTTCCAATTTCTTAGACAACGCGTATTCTACGAGTATATATATCGTGAAATTTGTAAAAATCGTGGTAAAATCGATTGCACAAACGTTTGGACTGTATCACTAAAAAAGACATATCACAAGTAATATGATACGCGCGTAAATATTTCATTTTTCTCGAAACGATCGCGCGTGATAGAAAAAAAGTGAGCGGGGAAGACGCGAATGAAAGTTTTCGATCTTTTATTACACCACGACGATCCCGTCGAATCGATCGATACGTTGCTTCTTCTCCTTCGGCACAGGCGCGTTTTCAAACTGAATCGAAACAGGCAGTGGAAAGAACAAACCGATAACAACAGTCACTCTTAATCGAGCACATTCTCGTTGTTGATCGCGCGTAACCGCGAATCGTTGGAAACGTGTGGTTTCTTCGAAACGATACACGTACGTAATACCTTGACTTGTGTCCTCGTCCTCGAACCAAGAGGGAACGAAGCATAGCAATATCTCGTTTATTATCCCATTGCCGATCGTTTCGAGGCTTGTCGAGCGAGGCTCACCACGAGGCTCTCGTTCGTTTTAATCGACTAACAGAGATTGCACATTTCTCCTGACTTCTTCGTCATTCGTTTACCTAGTAGAACACTTTCGACCAGCCAACCTCAGCGAACACGGATATCCGCGAGCACGTAGGCCTCGAGAGAACAGAACAGAGATTCTCTTCCTCTTCTTCTCGTTTCTCTACATCTTCTCCCCACTTTCTTTCTTTTTTCTCGTTTTCTTTCTTCTTTTTTTCTTTTGATTATTACAACGGAGCTCGTGGGTGGACATACGTGTCGTCTCAGTGGTCCATCAGAAGAAGCTGTTCGCGATTAGGATAGAAAAAAAAGAAAAGCTCGCGAAAGCTCAGTTGTACGGCCAGGAGTGCCTAATTGAAGTGACCACGTTGGAGGTAGGCGGGTCATCTGGGCGTCACTTCTTCATGTCGTTCATCAACGTGCCGTCCTTGCTCTTGTTCGTGTCGAGGCTCGACTGTTGACTACTTGTCACGCCGCTTCCGTTCCCCGGATACATCTTCTCCAGATGATTCAGGGACTCGCTTAGGAACTTCTGTAACGAATAATTTTGAATTAATCGGCACGTGGAGGAGTCGATATTATTTACTGTCCTAGCAATGATTCTCAACCTGTGGATCGTGATAATTGCAAACGAGGAAAAGTTAGAAAATCGATTACTATTTTTAGTGAGCGAAATCTTTTGAAAAAAAACCTATAGTATCGTTCTATTGGAAAATTTTTATTTCAAGTTTAGAAATATAGAGGGCAGTACCTGTATTGCCGTAAGAGCGGCTACGATTGCAGGGCTTCCGAATCCGTGTGATATGAGAGAGAAATGTGTCAGGTGTCTCTGTATGCTTGGATCGAGGATGTGTTGCGGCCGTGTGTTGCAAAGTGGCGATCTGTCTTGATTCAAAAGATCCATCAGCTCTTTGGTGATTTGTCTGGAACAGGAGATCTCGAATTTTAAATCTGAATCTGAACTTCGATTACAAACCCAATATGTATATATATATATTCGGATTATCTCTCGCCATTGTCCACGAGGAAATAAATTCTTACTTGGTGGCATGAAGAAGTTCTTTTCTCCTGTAGGAATCTTGCGGTTCGCAATGCTGCCGGCTGAGGTATTCGGCAACTTGTTTCGCAGGGAATTCGGTTTCGCATACGTAGCCGAAATCTCTGGCAAGGTGAATGGCTTCTCCTGCAAGAAGAAAGAAAGAAAAAAGAATAAGATAAACTTGTTATGGGATGGAACTTCAATTACGCAACTCATGGAAATGCGCGAATTTTTTTTTTTACCGTTTACGATTCAATGGAACGAGAATAATATAAATTCGAAATTCGTATACAAATTTTTCTATCTTTTTTCCGTCCATCAAAATTATCTCGTACTCTCTTTATGCACTTCTCTCATTTTATGGATTATTTCGAACACTCTAGATATCTTACGTAAAACGAGCCGAAAGTTAATATATTGTTAATTGATCGGGAAGATTTACATCGTCGCCATTTTTCAATTCATCCTCGACCGTAGAAATTACATCCCTTCAATTCCATTTCTTATTGCATATCTTATTCTCAAATCAAATTTTTATTTTTACCTCACAAAATAACAAGATTCTGGTTAATATGAAAGTATGAATTCGTCGAATTGAAAAATTAACGCTTAGAAAGATCGACAGATTCCCTTCTCTGATTAAAACGAACCTTGGCCATTTCGCGCGTGCCAGTCACAAGATTGTTCTCTCTCTCTCCGGAGGAACTAATTTACGATAATGAAACAGCATACGTGCTTTCTCTCGAGCACGTGGTCCGTTTCTCCCCCTTTCGGAACAATTCCCTTCATCCGTCACCATTTCTCTCTTACTCCCGCTGCCTCTGTCCCCTGCACCCCTTTCTCCCCCTTTAGATGATGGCAGGTAATTAGGTACCTACAAGCAAGGGTCTCGTGCAAGATGGAAGCGAGCCCGCTGGGCGCTATTATCGACAACCGAGCAAAACCACCCGCAGGCCTGCCGGGTTTCGTCCTTACGAGATCGAGAACACGGCCATCCGCGGCTAACGAATTATCCAATTTCGCGGGCTCAACCGTTTCTTCCTTTTCACGCGGGTGAAAAGTATGCAAAATTATCCTGATCGATAATTGCCCCCTTTTTTTAAAAAGCTTTTGGAATGTATTTGGAATTTTCAATTTGATTCATCAGGAAGATGAGATGTTTTATTTTAATATTTTTAAGTTTCTAAGTTCAAAAATTGGAAACTCTGCTTTCGATAGTTTAAATTATTTCTTCGATTGCATTGCTGCTTTGTGACCAGCTATCGCTGGTATCTCGTAGTTCAATACAATGTTATATAATGTAAATTGTATAGGAGAAATTATTATTTAACGGTTATGCCAGAAGAAGCATTAGTTTAAGAATGTTGCAATATATTTCCATTCCGATGTTTAGGTGTAAATTGCAGCTGCGCGAATTGCTCGAAACAAACGAATCGAAAATCTTGCAAAACTGTTTCACAATCGATAGTAATTCACGTAATCAAGATACTTTTTGCGTCTCGATATCAGTGACACGTAATTTCTCAAATTGCATTTCTCTCCTCATCGATCGTTGCCAAATTCAAAAGAAAAGCTTCCTCTTCTCTTTCTTTTTTAAAATGAAAAAAAAAAAAGGAATATCAGCAATAAATGCTTTTTGCGTATCGTTGCAATAAAACTTTCCAAACCAATAAGAAATAATAAAACACCTAAAACAACACAGAGAAAAAAGAATCTCTCATCGTAAACTCCATTGTCAACATTTACAACTCCTTTTCAATATAACCATCTTTTCTAATTTCTTATAAATCCACGGAAGTTGGATAGTTTTTGTATTTAAAACAAAACCATCGAGCTTGAAATATAATTAATGTTTCCGCATATATATATATATAGAAAATTTTTATATACGGTTTTCCCTCGGGAATCCGATAAAAGCGATGAAATATCCCCCTCATTGTCGATAGTCACCGTGTAAAAGCTAGTTTACAACTATGTACAAGCCGTGTAAACTCGAAAGGATCGTAGCGAGGCCGAGAATTAAACGCGTGTCACCAACACCGACTATCGACGATCTAATCGTGAACGCAAGTCGCGCCAGTTTCTGCACGATGCACGTACAAAGTGCAACAGGTCGTTCCAACTAGCTTTTAGTACCGTCCACGATGTACTGCTGCACGGCTGTTGATTTGCATACGAGCTCGTACCGTGCCGCGTGTTTCATAACTTCTTTTAATTTCCTTTTAACTCGAATTGATATTTCTGTCACGTCTCGTAGCCGAGATGCGCGAGTTTCACGTATACACGTTGCGCGCACGTTGGATTAGTCCATCGGGATATCGTTAAGAGAGACGTTAAGATCGTTTCTTTTTATGGGACACGGTAATAGAAAAAGATTTTTCTTATGAAAATCTTTCATACGAGTTGCCCTTTGATCTGTCGTGTCTTTTTAATTGGAGGTATTTCCTTGTTGCGAGGCGTGTTGTTATTGCTAGGTTTAGATCACAAGATTGCAGATATGTAACGATTGTACGTAATTGTTGATTCGATATTTTAGAGAAAATATCGCACAGTTTTTTTTTTTAGAAATCTCTATGTTATCTATGTTGAATTTATTGTACGTTGCTTTCTTACAATTTAGATATAAATTATAATTCGTTACATTTGAAATCGATATACTTTTTGTATGAAATTAATTTGTCAATGGTCTTAATGTTCAATTATTGCTCGATTATTAATGCAATACTTGTCCTCGAGATCGTCGATTTTGAATATTTAATAATTGCATTTTCGAACGGACGAAATATTTCTAGAGGAAATAAAGATAAAATATTTCTCTGCATATTCTCTTTACTTTGAATTATTACCTTAATTTCTACTTCAATTATACTCCATTTAATCCGGAAGCATCTTAGAAAAATCTTGATTAGCTTTTAAAATGACGATCGATATCTATATTTTTCATTACTGTATCGCGTTGATTTTTCGATTGGACGAATGACGTATGAACGTATAGTAAAGTCATCAAGCGAAAAAAATAATCGTTAATTCACGAGTCACGTTGCTGATTCGTTCTCTCGTGTATCCACGTGTACCAATCTGCAATTCGCATCTGCAATCACCTTCGACCAATCTGTGGTCCTCATCTGCATTGCATTGAGTTGTCTCGTTGCACGTCTTTATCATAGATTATCATTACGATAGGTTGTTCTCTTTTGAAACATTGGATATTTTTCAACCGATTGGTAACAGATAATATAGAAGACAGTTTTTAACGATTAATATGGTTACTTAATATATTTTTATGCGTATCGATAACGCATTATTGTTGATCGAATTTTTCCTTCTTTTTTTTTTTTTTTACATCGATAAATAATTTTCTGACGTGTGTGTGGTCGACGATGTGTTTTGAAGGAAATAACATAGTGATGATATCACCAATTTTTTAAAATTAAAATGGTCAAATTGTACATTATACAATATCTATTTGTAAAACAGAGAATAATTAAGAAATTTAAATTTAGATAGATAGGATAGAATATTAAATTGTGGATGGAAAAAAATTTCTTACCATTCATAAATGATATTTGTAAGATGTTGCTGTGTTCTAATAAAAACATTAGTTTCTTATTTATTATTTATTAAATTCTTCTAGAATCAAGAAAGAAACAATCGAATACGAACTGTTTACCTACTTAAGAAAAATTTCGAACGTAATCGCAAATCGTTACTTCCCCATATTTATATACATTTAAACACGTCGTTTCTTCGTTAAATTGCATAATTATCTCATTCTGTTTTTTTTTTTGCTCGTCCTGAATTTTTACGATGGCGATGTCGAGGAACGGTAAACGGTGTCGATAGTGGCATTCGATGGATGTTCGTATAATCGATAAGTCTACCCTGGATGATCAATCTTTGATACAGCGACCGCAAATTATGCTCGGCTGTAATGTGTCTCGATAATCGAAATCTGGGGAAGGATTTCGGGGGGACCCTCTTCCGTGTACCTCGAGACACCGGTGTTCAGATAGCTTTGAGTATGCTTGCGGTTTCACCGGTGTGTCGAAACCCACCCGATTGCGATCGATACACAGAAAGTATGTAGACGCGTCGATGTGTATATACACGGTGTTCTGATTTCATATTTATACCGTCGGTCATATGGTAACATGGTAATGAGTCGTATTTTTTTATCCTTCGTATTTCTTCGTTAATGATTTTTTAATACCTCGTGGAACCGTTTAAAGCGAGGAATTGAGGAGTTTGTGCTGTAAAAAAAAAAAAAAAAAAAGAAAAAAGGAAAAATGCTATAAATTTTAAATTTTACTCGAACATTAGTAAAAAAAGATTTGAGATTTGTAAAATTATGAGAAATGGATTTATAAAATCGATCGTTCGATTCAAAGATCGATATGGATCGATGGAATTAAAAATTATTCGAGATTATGAAATAACGAATAACGTTAGATTGTTCAATTATATTTATGTTTCGTGTGATTGTTCAATTATATTTATTATTATATTGCGAAATTGGCGAAAATAAAAATGTTGGAATTTATCGTAAGAAATCGTGATGAGTAAGGTGAGAGACAAGAGCAGAAACGAGCTTTCGTCATGCGTACACAACCGAGATTGCGTCACGCGTACGGCAACCAGACACGAATTTACGCATGAATCACGCACAGGTATACGTTAATCGTACACGGCCAAAGTATACCTATACACCTGGCGCGTTTACGTCCTCCTTCGAGAGGAGGTTCCCACACTTTCGCTGCACACCACCACCTCTTTCGACGGCTATCACCGTGTTGTACCTGCACGTATCTGTTAGACACACGTGGATATTTCGAAATATTATATCACTCGATGAATTTGACTTTCCTCGGCCACTAAAATTCTAAAATTTAACGAAAGTGTACGTGTGCGCGCGCATATCTCATTGTACTTCGAATATTCATATTTATATCCATGATGCACGAAATCGGATTTTCGTTGGCGAAATTCTTCATTCGATTTCGATCGATCGTTTGATCGATATTGTAAAACTTCACGCGTAATTTACTTTGTGTTATACGAACAAGTGAAATCGTGTTTCAGTAATTGTTTCATTAGGTAATCAAGAAAGTTGATGTTTCTTTTCTGGGAATCATCGATTCATCAGTTCAGGAATGAAAAGGGTTAAAAATGTTTTCCATATCTCCAAAATAGTAATAGCTTTTAAAAAATTGGTATTATTTAAAAAATCGTTTCTCAAAAAGTTATTTGTATCTAGACAAAGGTAATCTTGCAAACCGATAAATCGTGTATCATCGTTCCACCGCTGTACCGCAAATAGAAGAATAGAAATCGGTTCGAAATGATTAAAAGTCAATAACCAGATACGAAAATGCAACGAATCGATGCATCCAACATTCTGTCTCGACGATTCATGGACCGTGAAAGAGCCGAGGAGCGAATTCCAATTAACAAGTGGTATTCCTCCTCTCCTGCTACAAATCTGCACGGTTACGCAACACATAATTAGATTTTAGATTCAACCATACCGACTTCTATATATATATATACATATATGTATATATTTATTTATATCCAGTTATTCAAATAAGCATCGATAATTGCGAATATGATAGAGTGTTCCAACTAATATTTGTTGTGCTCGCTATTTCTTCTTATATTGTATGATCAAGAAAAGAAAGAAAGAAAGGAAATGTAGTAGACGAAGCATAAAACACGAAGCGGTCATCCGAATAGAATATCTTCGAGATTAACTTCCGTCTTCGAAATGCCATCGAGAAATGAAGATTCTAAATGTTCGTCGAAACTAGTTTGAAAACCTGTATGCCAGACGGTTAATTAGATTGGTGGACAGGATAGCTGGAGATATAGGTTTAGCCACTTCACAGAATTGATTCTATTTATGCGTTTATTAAGAAGTTACGCGTGTTCCTCCTTCTCTCTGTGCAACGAGATAACATCGTTGACAGTATGTTAAAACAAAGCTGAAATTTATTGTTCGAGTACATACAACTTGGCGAGTATTTGGCATTTTTTTGGAACGAGGGGCTTAGAGAAATGAAATGTTTTTCGTTGCGATCCAATTCGTTGGAGGGAATATTTCTTGCAAGAAATTGAATAATGAACGGGCTGATTTACATTGTGGGATAAATTACGAAGAAGAAGATGAATTTTATTAAAAGAAATCTTGATTTTTTTTTTAATCTTTATAATGGCATAATTATGAATGAAAGGGAAGATAAGTTTTATTAAGAAAGAATCTTGAATTTTTTTATTGGAAGCATGTAGAGTGAAATTTTCACAGAAGATTTGAAAAATTAGATTGGGATTAAATCTTACAATTAGATTTGCATATCGTTAATCAAACTCAGATTTCAAATCATGTATAAGAAATATTTCATTATTCATCGTAAGATGGAGTAACATTGATTACAGATGTTATTTCTTTTAATCTGAATTTCTTACTGGAAATATTTCACTATTCATCATTGATGAAATTTTCCTGGGAAATCGAACTATCGCATCATCAATTCCTAAATCTTAAATCATGTATTAGATATATTTCGTAGCTTGAAGTTTTTTCACAAAACTTAAAAAAAAAAAAAAAAAAACTTATAAAGATAATATCAAATTATCTTTATACAAATTAAAAGTTTCGTTTTATGAATTCTAAATACTTCATCGATTACCATAAAGTAACGAATATAATTCATCACAATATTCTTCCTAAAAAAGTGCTACGAAAAACTGATTTTCGTGTTATCGTGTTATCATCAATATTGGATGCAAACATTGCATTTAACTGAAATATTATAATCGTTAACTTAATGCTCGATAAAATTATTCTCATTCGCATTTCACGCATCTTAACAAGCATTACACTCCACGAATCTCGACGAACCGACTTATTAAAATATATTGTGACTATTATACACGCGTGCTGCGACCGTTCTTTCGCGATATGTCAGTGGCAGAAAGAAAGAAAAATCGAGTCGGTGTTTTATACCAGCCCATCGACCATAAATTATAATCAACGTCTGCACTAACACTCTAACAATTCGCCAGTTGAGTCATTAGAGGTTCGTCAGGGTGGATCGACCTTTATACGTTGAATCTCGTTATGCGAACGTGTGTTATTAAGAGCGTGGTTAATAGTGAATATCCTATAGGAATGGTTCTAATTAACTATCGTGTCTCGTATTGGTTGTTCGTGAGCATGCTTTGATTGTCATTAAAAAGTATTTAATGTCGCCTTGCTTATGCGAATAATTTCGTTGAAATAATTTCGATGATGTCTAAGAGATGATGATGATGATGATGATGGATCGAAGCATAATATCATCTACGATAATAATGATTATGATCGATAATAATGATAGATAGAGAACAGGAAACTTTTGATTTGTATTTTAAGAAATTCTTTTATTCATAATTTTTTTTTTTTTTTCGTTTTAGAAAATAGATAAATTTTAATTGAATACATGAATGAGTCATGTAATGGAGGATTAAAATTTAGATCGTTAGAATAGTTGGAATTGGGATAATTAATGTAGGAACGATTATATTTTTTAATACGCGATGAATTTTTTTTTAAATCAAATCGGATAGATTGGAAGGCAACTTATAAATTTTAAATGTTCGATTTTAAATTCAAGATATGTACATACTGCGTAATAGATATATATTTTTGCAATATGTATATTTCATTTCAACTTAAAAACTAATGTTAATTTTGTTAATTCATGCCCGGCAGTGCTTCCAATCGATTTAATCATATTGACATCGTAATATTGATATCAACATAATAATATGATAGCATAATCTTAAGCTATTGATCAATATTTACGTAAATGCAAATATTTTCTCGCCTTTGATCTAACGTACTGTATAATTCAAAATAGTTAAATAGTCAGATTCATATGTAGATTTTTTTACCTTTGCTCAATTTTTTAATATCCTCTGGCATAATAAATCATATTGAAGTTGTGACGAAAAAATACTTATAAGAAAGAAAGTATATGAATTAAATCAATAAATCTATCGATTTAAATGAAATTTAAAAATAATTTAGATGCAATTAATTTTATAATATTTTTTAATAATTTTAAATATGCATTTTAATAGTAACTCGTTCCATTATCGCGTATATGTAATGATATAAATTTTAATTCTTTCTAAAATTATTATCGTTGCGAAAAAAATATTATTATATGATATTTATCATACAACTTACCTTCCACTAAGGATGTTAAGAGCGTGACATTGGCAGCCTTCCTTCTTCCTGCTGGCAAATTCAGCCCAATTTTTTCCAATTTTTCCCTAAGCAGACGTCCGCCATTTTTGGATTTCGCTCTACAAAATATAAGAAAAAAAATGCGATCAATTATTTTTATTATAATAATATATAACACTTTTAATAAAAGAACATATAATTATTATAATTATATCAATATTTAAGGATACAAATATTCTTTTAGAAGATAAAACTTTTAAGATCAAAAGTTGAATAATATTTAAAAAATGTAGATATTGACGTAAGGATTAATATAATGATTCAAGAAATTGAATGCATTAAAAAAAAAAAAATAAAAAGGATGAATATGAACTATAAAATGAAGTTAAAATAATATCGAAGCAAATAATTTTGTCGTTTTTCATTTTCATGAAATAAAAACTCATTTATTACTCGATAGAATTCTGTCATCTCATAGAATACAAAAATGAAAAGATAAAATGTGTGTATTATACAGTAATAAATTTACAATGATAGAACAAAAAATGTACACGTGTATATTTTTTAAAAAACTTATAAAAAGTCAAATCATCATGTGTTATATATTCTAAAATACACGTTGCATTCAATCTGTTGATGCAAATTCATTGAAATGAAATTCTATTTTTCGGTTTCCTTTGTTCGCTTTGCGTTTAAATACGGTAACGCGCGCTTCAAATTAAGACTCGTTCTAGAGCGCAGAGATTACGAAACGGAATTGCCCCATTAATCATTTCTGATCTTTGAAGGAAGAGAAAAAAAATCGACTAGTAACCGAGGGAGGAAGGGAGACGGAGAGACGAGAAAATTAGCATAATCCGTACGCGTGTCATCCATCGACGATTGAGTAACTTTACGAGTCGATGGCTGACAAGATACTTTCAAAGGTGTTGCACGTGTTGCACAAAAGAATAAAATGTTCTACATATTATTGAATTCGAGATAAAAAATTAATCATCAGCTTATATTTTTACATTACTTTCACACATCAATTATACTATTATTGACATAAATTATTCTTTTTTGAATCTTCCTTCGTAGAAATTTTTGGAAATGATATTATTTCTCCATAGGAAATCATTAAACAGTTAATAATTTTGAAAAGATTATTCATTGGAATAATAATCTGAAGGTCGTTCTTCTTTTTTTTTTTTTTTTAAATTTCTTAACTTTGGAAATTAAAGTAATAAATTACCATGCAAATTCTTCGAAGATTCTCTTTCCCAAAATTAGAAATCTCTTTTAAAAGGTATAATGAATCTAAAATCTCTCGAAGACAAAATCAATGTCAAATATGGTTTCAACTTTCGACAAGATATACGATATATTACAATTCACGACTCTCATTCTAATCTCATTACACCTTATATATCTATATATTAAATATGTACATGTATAATCATATTACACAAAAATCTTTTGAAATTCTTGAACAACCCGAAATCGAATATTGAGATTGAATATTCATGCTAATAATATTCATTTGAGAAAAGAGTAAACATTTTTCGAGCGAATAGACCAAAACTCAAAAAATACTCAAAAAAAAAAAAAAAAAAAAAAAAAGAATGACAACGGAACTCGAAGAACATCCTAAATATTTCACAAGCTCTCGAGATTATTTCGCGGAAGATGGCCGAGAATTCGATAGCGCTTCTTAACACACCCTATTCATCCATCATTCGTGGACCGACATAACGGTAATACGTACTTATACACATATCGGCTACCTTTGTTCGTCTCGAGTAGCCGGTTCATCCGGTAATCTTTCGCTTCGCTCGGCAATTAATACACTTTACCGCTATGAGTTTTTAATATATCTGCCGAAAGGATCTACGCCTCCTCGTGATGCGGCCTCGTGATTCTTCCACGTAACATCATGGAGATGCTAAGCAAACACTTCGATGCTTTCTCCATTATAGATTATACGATATGGGAATAAAGTTTTTTTTTCTGTCGCTATATGATAGACGTATTAAATAAATAATTTTTATTCTTTATCATTATGATAATGTATATGAAGTGTTAATATATTGGGGCATATTTTTGGAGGATAAAAAGTTTTTGTTATTTATTAAGCTGTAAGCAATTGAAATTTGTGTTGAACGACGTTTTTATTTAATCAAAACTTAAAATGCTTACGAGTTAATAAATAAATGAAATTCTGTGTTTGTTTTAATCTCTAAAATTGACTTTTCAAGAATATATTCACATTTCGTGTATATTTTTGGTGAAAAGATTGATTTCTTCTATGTTATAAATAAGTATGTTATAAATAAGATAAATAAGTTCTTTATCATTGTAATTTTATTGCCATACAAGTGGAATAGATATATATATATATATAGTTTGATTCAGAGGAGAGGAATTCTTTCGATAATTTGTGAACGTTTATAGTTTGGGGGGATCAGATAACGTTTTACTGACAACGATAAACCTTTGTTGTGCTGTATCGAACGTTTCTCTTTTGTACCTTTTGACGTTTCATTGTCGAACTGAAAGATTTGATTGAATTTCAATTGAGAGAATTCGAGATTTTTACTTTCTGATTTTGGATACGTGACGTTTTATATTTTATATCCTTTTGTTGAATTAGATTTCACAAAGTCTTTCGTATTCTTTCTTCTTTTATATTTTCGTTATATAACTTTATATATTCTGTACTCTTTTGTACGCACTATACTTTAGATTTTATGTCATCTTGCATATCACGTACTATGTCTATGGATTCTTATATTTTAATTTTACTCATCATAAACACGATACACTTATTTCTTCTTCTCATCACGAATAATTGCTGTTCGATAAAAATATATCCTTGTATATAATTTCCTCGTCACATTAACACGCGATTATCCTGTACAGTTGGATAATTATATTGTTATCGTGCCAGGACATTTACCCGTTTAATCCCGAGAAGAAGTTTGCGCAACTCGGTATCCTTCCACTTGTTCGACTCACCTTCGAGTGTTTCACGGTGTGGAAGGAATTCAACGACGACAGTATCTCCATATACATATTTATTATCGAAGCCTGGATAGCGATTCGTTTGTACGTGACGAGAGCAATTCTTCATTCATTACACAGTCTTGTCTCGAGAAGGATTCTCGCCTTCTTCTCCAGCGAACTGTGTCCCTCCCCCTGTAGAGACTTCTACAGGTCTTCTTCACACCCTTCTTCACTCGATCCTCCCCCGATATGAACTTCAGAAATCACCCCTGATTACTCGAGAGATGTCCTCGACTGGTTGACATTAATCGTTAAAATCTCGAGTCAACGAATGATTCGTGATCGAGACTTTGAATGGAAGAGGGTATCGTTGAGGGTGTTATTTTTTTTTTTAATCAAAAGGGATTCTATTGCACGTCCTTTTTTTCTTCTTTTTATTTCAAATAAAAATCCCTTTCGATTAATTTAATAGGATATGATTCGAGAAGAAATTTAGAAAAAGTTTCTTCTTCCCCTCCATCCTTCTTCTCTCTCTTAACGAACGATATTTCATAATATTTAACTTCGAAATAATTTATTGTCAGTAGTTATAATACGATACGATCGTTTCATGGGTATTTAATTATTCATAATTATTACATCTCTAAAGATCATCAGTACGCGCGCAGCATCCAATTATAATCCAAGATTATAAATTACACCGAGCAATTTCACATTTCGCAATCGTCTTTTAATAATGATTTAATTTCACTCATCTCAATATCTCATGCTATTTCTTCTTCTTTTTTCTTTCGAAAATTCGCAATAAGTTCAGCGATTATCAACCAAAGTGCAAAAAGATCTAGGCAAAGAAGAAGACGATCGATGATACTGCCGACAGAGGAACATCGATCTTTTTTTTTCTTTTTTTTTTTTTTTTTTCGACGATGCTTAAATTATCCTGCTTATTCGCTGTAGAAACAATCGTATCTCGAGGATCTTTTGCAACGTAATATAACTGTCGATCGTAAACCTTCGTTCGGTCATAAAGATGCAACGCAACTCGAAAGAAAGTAGAAGAAATAGATAAACGAAAGAGAGGTAAAAGAAAATTTACGATGTCATCAAATAACCATTCGCGAATAGCATAATTTCGATCCAACTGTTATCATTCGCCTCATCTATTTGATTTAATTTTTCTTGATGAAAAGGCGATAAAAGGACAATAATGTTTTCAATGATACGAAAGAATTCACTTTGATCAATTCTTGACTCGAAGAACGATTTTACGTTACATTTTTTGACTTCTTTTTTTAAATTAGAATTTTTTTTATTGTCCAATAAAAAGTTGTCGTTCTAAATTTTCGATTTTTACACGAACAAGTACAGATACTTTTTCTAATTATATTTTACACAGAGTTGTACATGAACGTTTATCGCGGAAATTTTCGGTAGGATCTTCGAGAGAGGAAACTAGAGAAATAGCAAGTAAAAATTATCTGCTCGTAAAATAGAATTTTATTTGTCTGTTATTGCTACATTTGTTTAATGCGCTTAATACGCTTATTGCTTAACAGTCGTAAGTGCGGAGGATTTTTTTTGGGTCGGTGAAACAATAATAACGACATGACGTTAATACGTCTTATTGTCTGTGTTTCGCGTTAAAGTAGAGAGATTACAATGGAAAATTGCTCGATGGTAATTTCTCAAAGTCGTTAACCGATTGTGAGAACGGATAGATATGAAAATGAAACGTGAAATTATGAATAAAACATACGCTCGAATCGACTTTTACGATTCGAAAAACGTGCGCGTGTTTCTCAGTTGGGGAGCGTGTAAAATTTTTTCTGCATCATTTCAACAAACATTTACAAGATCATTGTAAAACACGCCGTGGTATAACCACATTTTCAAACTTAATTGTTCGCAATTTAAACGAGAAAAGAAGTAATGACGTTCCAACGTTGTAAAGAATTATTAATCGCGGTTGTGGCTTATGACACGCAAACTTCTCTAACCTATTCATTTCAGCAGAATATAAATAGAAATGCGGAAAAATTTTCGTTTCTGAAAACTACTAATTCCCCCACTAATCCAATACCACTTCCTTGAAATTTCATATAAATCGAAACAAATTTTAATCGATCAACCATTCATCACTACAATACTACAAAATTCTATATCTTCCACATTATATTTGCTCGTACAAAAACTATCATACTCAGAATCACCAACTCATCAACATTATTCCCTCCGAACGAAACACCAATATCCATGTATCCGAAATAAGGGTAGGGCACCCCAAGCCCTATTTATATCACCGATCGAAACGAACCAATACACATCCTCAAAGCACATCCTAAAAGCTTTCTTCTCTCCGTCACGAAATCGTCAGACGGGATCGAGAAGGCGTGCTCCCGTAGAAATCGAATTTCATCGATGGTTAACGAGATATTCTCAAACTCCCTCTCCTCCCCCCAACGATCGAGGGGAGTTGCTGCAATTTTAATTTTCGCTCCGATTCATAAAAGGGGTTGAAACTCACTGAAAAACACGTGCGCAGAAATATCGGGTTGCACACTCTTCGAGAGTGAAATCGCCGTGTCGATCGTAAACATTAATTCACCGTGAAGGTAGAAGATCGCGGAGTGGTGAAGGAGGAAGGGAGGAGGGGACGCGAGCGAGAGAAAGAGAGAGAGAGGGGGGGGGACAAAAGGAAGGCAGATGGGCACGGTAGAAATCTATGGTGGCAAGAGAGCCGGGCGCGTGTAATTATCGGCCGGATCGCTATTCGAATGGATGAATTATATCGTCGCGGTCTGCGGTGTGCGCAGCGGATGCCAGCCCGAGGGCCGATCGCGCAACCAGGAATTGACACTCGAAGCTATGCAATTATTAATGTCTCATTTGCATCGGGGATAGATCGGCCGCTTTATTGGCAGTTTATTCACCGTTCTCCTTTTTCCACCCACCCCAATCATTCTCCGATTCTCGTCGGTTCGATCCAATGCGAACGATTATGCTTAAAATGTTTTCCAATGTTTTTTTCAATATATATATATTTTGAAAATTGTGTTTCGTATCTCTAAAAGGTAAATCATCATTAAGTATCACTTGATATCAACTTGATATTCCATCTAAAAAAAGAAGAAAAGAAAAGCAATTTGTAGAAACAAGATGCAAAACACGACATGCCGCGTTACTAAAAAATACTCTCTCTTTTGTCGTCCAAGGTAGAAATATGGCGTGCATGGTACATAATCGAAATGGATACCGTTACTTTATCTATCCAGTTAATTAATAAACGCGCATTCGCCTTATTCGACCACCTCGTGCTCGAGCACGGACAGCGGGCTGATTTATGAGTTACCCTCTTGGAAGCGGGAAGAGCCCGCTTCTTTATCTGATTCGCCATTTTACTCGGTCAGAACATTATCCGTTGCGCAATGCTTTATCACCAAAGGCGTGGATAAATCACTGTATACCTACGCCCGGATGTATCTCACGCACGTGAGATCTCTCTACTCTTCTTGGGCTTGGTTGGTGCGAACGATTTTTTGTCTCTCGAAGGAAACACGGATCAGAGGGGAGAGGAGATCCGAGGTGAGATTTGAATGGAAGGTGTGCGGATAAGATAGTGGTAATAAACGATAATAGAGAGTTGTTCGTCTTCGTCGTGTTTTCGTGTTAACGGACGCGGTTGAATCGCAGTGGTGCGAGTCAATGATTCCACGTTCGCGGAAGCGGTGGCCGTCGACGAGGAATTAATAACGTCACCTCGGTAGTTGGTAGTACATAAAAACGTGATATTAGCTTCCGACAAATTCCTTGAAATTTATCCATAATTTTGATATTTTTTTTCCATCACAAAAATTCAAATAATAATACTTCTAATTATTATCAGTGAAAATAAATTATACCACCACTAGCACGTTATTATTATTTATTCAAAGACACGCTACGACTCTGTTCGCGAAAGCTTATAAAAAGATAGATAGAACGTCGAAACGGGCACATTTCAAACATTCCATCGTAAACAAAGATCGACAAGAGATCGAGACAACGTCGTTTAAAAGGGAAACGGAAGTTGGAGGGAAACGCCACCGATTTTACGATATTTCAAAGCGCGTTTTCCAAGCAAACAGTTCGGTCTACGAGCAGGGGTTAATCCCCTTATAGAATTGCATTATGCAAAACGAGAGAGGGCGCGTTTCAGGGTGTAATATCTTACCTCCGTAAGACGCCGCCGAGGAGGCTCGCGTTCAAGCATTCCGGCGGCGATAGTCGTCTTTGTACCTCGGCCACCGTAACTTTGTACTTGCTGGTGCTGCTTAGTAACGATAATCGTCCTGGAACCGAACAGAACACATCCGAAGGCTGCGCGTTCCCGGTCAGCATCGCCTTCTCGCTCCTGTCCGACGGTTTCATGTCTGTAACACGTATGCGGTCGAAGAATTATGCATTCCACCGATTGGGAATCAATTATAGCGACGAGAAAGTGGCTCGTCCGACGTTTTAATTTAAGCTGAATTTCGAATTCGGCTGGTTAATGAATGTCACGCGATTAAAAGCGTTGGATGGATACGCGTGTGGGGCAGAGTTATATATTGTTTGTAAGAAATTCGTTCGGCCGTGTTTGCGAAATTGTAAATGGATGGAGATTGCAATTTGGATCGATGGAACGAGTATTTAATTGTCCCCGCGTGTTTAGCTGCCGTTATTCAGGATATTATAAATTTAAATGTGAATGTATGTATGCTTCTTTTTTTCTCTTTGCTCGAACGGCGACAAGCCACGTGTAATCTTGTTGACCGAGATACGCATCGACTTTGCTCGCAAATGATAATAAGTTATCATTTGTTGTTTTTCTCGCGACGAATATTGAAATATTCAAGATCATAATAATAATAATAATAATAATAATAATAATAAAGGATGTAGAAAACTCGTATGGGTAGATAGGTGTGATATAAACGCGGAATAATGCTCATTATCATCGCCTTAAACTTTCATTCTCGTATGAATGAGTTACTTGTTAAATAAATATAGTACAATAAGATAGCGAGTAAAATTGTATTATTCCCATCGAATAAACGGAGTCTCCGGATTTTGAACGAGAAATTCTACTTTATCTTCTCTAACAAAATATCCGTTGTGCATTATTCTATATAACTTTCATATTATTTATTTAAAAGAACGGAATCTGAATCAAATCACGAGATTGATCAATTTTACGACGTGATGAAATGAAACGAATGATCATTTCCACGCATAAACAAGACGTAGAACACGTATGTTCGTAATAATAATTTAAATATACCAAGTGATAAGGATCGTAACGTTCAACGAAATAGAATACTTAACAAAATTAACTATCAACAACTATTTAAATCGGTAAAAACGATAAATTATTACGTTTTTCCACGTAAAATTATTTCTCAATTAATTTTCGGTCGATGAAAGGTATGCGATAATAATCCTGTTAAAATTACCGCTCTTGCGAAAGGTCAAAGACTCGGTTTAACGAGTGGCCGGGAAGGAAGGAATACCGAAACCAAAGGTTCTTCCGAAATTACCTTATTCTCCCTCCTGTGTATATATATATATATATATACATATAACCATGATATCAGGGCAATATTCTCCGCGAAATATTTTAAATTCGCCGTGCCTCGTCCCGTTTTCGTTTCTATGCATCCGATAGTCCCGCATTATTGCATCGTTGCTCTGGAATGCTTAATATAGGGCCGCGGGGTCCGGACAAAGCCGTGTTATTACAAGGCGAATCGATGGTCAACTTATAACTCGAAACTCTTCATCGTTGCTTCCCTCGATCATGAGCTACACCTATGGTTTATGGCAGTTTAGAACGAACACTAGTTTTAAATCTCGATAACCTCGAAAGATTCTCGTTGAAAAATATTGTAATATACGACACAGCGTACGCCATGTTTTTTTTTTTATCTTCTTCTTTTCTTCTTCAGTATAATGCGTTCAGGTTTTATGCATAAAAAAACCCTTAAAGGTTTTGGGTGAAATACAGGTTGAGAGAGATTTTCAATCTCTTGCGAACGTAAGAATTTTGTTCTTGCAAAATTTTTATTCATAATTTCATCCCTTCCCCTATTCAGAATTGCAACTTTGATAATTAATCACCCTCGTTCGAATTCGAGAAAAATTCATCCTCTTCCATTTTTCCATTGCCTCAATTTCTCTCAACCTCCAATCCACGAAGAAATTCATTTCTCTGATTGCTGACAATTGTTTTTCGGCAAAGTTATTACACTTTGGTTCGAGAAGAAAGGGAAAAGGGAGGGTAGAGCGAAAGGGAGAGAGAGAAAGAGAGAAAGAGAGTTGCAAACAAGTTGTCAAGCGGATCAGTCCACAACGACGTCTCGATCGGGCCGGGTTAAACGGGTAATAAATTTCTACGCAGACCAAATAGGTCGACTAGGTGGATTTGTTCCGCGCTTATAAATCGTAATCCCGAGAATGAAGCGGTAGAAAATCGTGGTGCAAGCGGCATGCTGATCGAACCACGCCGGACAATTTCGTAGGTTTTAAAGAATTACGTTTGAGGCAATTACACGCAAGACACCTGCCCGTTACTATATTTTATAATCGATATAAAGGAGAGAAAAATGTGTTTCCTTACTTTCTAACTTTCACCATTTCGATTTTTTAATTTGAGAAATTAATCGATACTTTGATCAATCATCCAACACGATTGTTTGTCTTATAGAGTATAGGAGAAAAAACGTAAGATTTTTAAAAAGCAATATGTTTCATCATGAATTAAAATCATACCAAAAAAATGTATTATTTTTATCAACCAGATAGAATTCTTCTTTCTTTTTTCAAAACTTGAGAATTTTTAAAATTCCACGTTTTCTATTTCATTTCGGATTAGAGAAATCATATGATATGAAATGTCAGAAAGTATCGTTTTGAATATAGAAGGAGAAGAAGAAAGGAAAGAACGCTTCGAGAAACGTTCCTCGAGTTTATCTCGGCTTGTTATCTTTAACGGCACTGGAAGGTGTATTAATTTATCTAATGGGAATAACTCATTTTCTTTGCTTACGTTCTTGGCCACGTTATAAAACGTGTAATTATCCTATGGGTCGTTTTAACCTTTGAATTGTGAAATCGTCTCAGCGATGAGCCCGAGTTATCGATCAATCGATCGTGAGTTAATTACCTAGGTATGTTATCGGTTAATTCATGGACAAGTGTATAAACGATCACCCGTGACATTTCCATTCTTTCATTCTCCTTTTCAACTGGGGATTCAACGGATATTACGATATCAAAATCGTAAACAAGTCGAAATATTTTTTCGCTATTATGACAAATGTCCTCCTTTCCAAGGGATGTTCAACGATAGCGCACCTAGCACGATCTCTTACTCGATTTATCTTAACGACTAAATTGCAATGCGACGGGCCACGTTCGTTGGAAATTATACCATGAAATTCATTCATGGCGGTAATTTGCAAATTGCTAGGTGCGCGTTGAAAAAAAGGAAAAAAAGAAATAATTCTTCTTTTCCCCTTTTTTCCGCCTCTTCTTTATCGTTATTTATCTATTTCCACCCCCCTCCCCTCCCCTCCTCCCCTCCCTCCCTCCTAATTTTTTCCAAACACTTTCGAAATTGCGTTGATTTATCGCGTCGTTGTGAAATCACGATTTAAGATGGTGATTTAAGATAGTATCATTATGTCACTCGTGCTTGTAAAATACGCGTTTTATTCAAGAATAATATCATTGTGAAAACGGGGATTTAATGTGACTGTTTATCGAGTTTTAAATGCGAGAGATACTCGGTTGAAAGATCGAGCGTTTGATATTTCAGGTGAAAGAAAAGTACACGGTCACAAGTATTAATCATACATATTGTAATTTTTTTGAGTTAACATTTACACGCTTTCTAGTTATTCTACTTTAATTAAATGATAGATACAACTTGTAATCGAGGATGAGAATCAAGATATGGGAAAAAATATGTGGAAAAAGAATATCATATTTTTATTTTCTATTCTTTCTTGAAATTCGCAACTTTTCATTCTAACTTCCAACCAAGAATATAAGATTTCATAAATCTTAAAACTTAATTACCAAAGGTGATCACAAAAATCACGGAGAACGCGACGACAGAGTATTTTAAAACTGAACGTCGTAAATTTTCCGTATGGATTCGAAACTTAACCGACTAATGAGATTTTCACTCATCCTTCACGCTCTCCTCAACCTGGAACCTGGATAAAGAAAGCACGTAATCTACATTCTCGTCTCGGTATCCAGGGATCGGTGGCGCGTCTTGTTTTAACCCGAGATAACGTCTAGGAAGTCGCCACCAGATAATTTGTCACTCGAGCAACGTGGATATATTACCGTTGAAACAAAAGTGGCAAAAGCCTTGGTCACGACTTCTACAACCGTGAAAACGACTCGCTTCTACGTTGCACGGGTTAAACAGCCAGCGTTTACGTTAATTACGGTGTTCATAATGTGATAAATAATAATATATACGACACGTTTATCGTATTAGATGATCCTTTTAATGGTACAATTTTGTGGCGATAGAAGCTGATTTTGATAAAGGATCGTCGATCAAAGGTTGAGGAAATTTAAGTATTTTATTTAGATAGATAGAAAATGAAGAATTTTTAAAACTGTGAACGATTCTTGCCTCATATCGATGCGTTACAGTGGTATGCTTCTCTAGGAATTATTAAAATTTCCTAAATCCGTATTGACAATTATAAAATATATTTTTTACTATTCGACTTTTATTTAAATGTAACAAAAGATGTTTTTATAATTTTCACTTTTAGAAGAAATGTTTAAAAGATTGGAAAAAAATAAAATAAAATAATAACGAGGGAAGATTATTCGTCATGATTGAACTCTCATCAAGCGATTAATTTCGCAACAAGTTTTAATATTTTTCACTTCGTTAAAACAAGCAACGATCGTTTGTCAGAGACATTGAAATGGTATCGACGATATGGCCGAGGCGTGGGCAGTCAATTAAGCCCTGGAACAGCGATAAATCGTTGCTGCTGTTTGATCGGGGAGACCGAATAAAACTTCTTTCCATTTGACGTCGGTGGATCTCGGGCACGGAACAACTGTCTGACAGGTAGATTGCGGCAAATGGTAAATCGTGGGCGGAGATTGTACGTTCGCTACAATCATTATAATGTTAGGAAAGTTACAATGGAGTAACACATTATCGAGAGAACAGTTTGATAATAACACGGGCCACGTGATTCTCGATCATGAAGCTTGTTGATCGTTATCGTCTCCCGATATTTTCTCCTTGTTGAAACTTGGCTGTTTTGTTTCAACGACGAATATTCGAAATAATGAAATATTGGAAGAGAGAGAAATTGTTCGATCGAAAAAATATTACGATATTTTTCTTTTTCTATTGAAAATTCTTTATTGTTATCGTTAAAAGCAACGATTTTATTAAAATTTGTTGTAGATTGTATTATTTATATTCGAACGTCAAAAATAAACACGCTAATAATTTAATCGGTTGAGCGAATCAACGAAATTGGATAACATTTTATTAAAAAATGATATATTTTGAAAATATGAAATATACCACAAACGATTCGAATATTGCAATCTTTGGGATATTGTTTCCTTCGTGTTTCATTTTTCACTTCCATTTTTATCTTTTCAGATTATATCATCTTCATAATCAATTCACCGATATTATTAATCGATAATTTGTTGCACAAGGAAGCCTAGATTATTCAATATTAATTCATACGTAGCGCTATGAGTTAAGTATGATCGAACAGTTATTAATTTCTCGATAATTTTTAATCAAAGAATTATCCATACTTTATATTTTAATTTTATATTTTATACGATCAACAAGCGATTAATCAATAAAACAGGTTCCAAGAAATCGACAAAGTTACGCAGACGACGACAATCTATACTTCTTCGTTATCATTCGTTTAATTACTACTACGCGCATGTCAAAGATTTCTGACAACATATCTTAAAATTTGTTCCTGCATTTCAATGTAGCACTTATCCACGCATATACGATTATATATGGCTAGCATGCCATCATTCATCACTTGTATATCTAATTAAATATTCGAACAAGGTTTAAACAAGATTTGAAAAGGTTTTCTTCGTGCAAGGGAAAAAATTAAGTGTCACGAAATTCTGTAATATGTTATATGTATTTTTTTCCTTTTTTTACTTGAAGGAAACATCATTTGATATCAAGTTATAATGCTATTGAATTGATAAAACTAATAAAAATTAAAAATAAATTACGTAATTTTTCAACTGAAAGGTATAAAGTATGAAAATATTTTCTTATATCAATAAACGAAAAGTAAAATGTGTAATAAAGAAGAAATGGTATGTTGTCGATGGACATACGAAACGGCAGATTGCCAGTTCGGTAGCACTTTTACTCGCGATGGCCAATAACGATCGAGGGGTGCAATTTTCATTCCAACGGAAACGGTGGAGAAACCAACGGGAGCACAACGAGCGGAACACGTTGGAAACGTCAATGAAGCAACTTGGACTCGGTTAAACGTTGCAAAAGAAACCCACACTTGTGCAGAGAACATTTATACCTATCCTTTTGGCGGGACAGAAGGCAAATCTTCGGTAATTTGCCGGGAATACAGCCATGCACACGTGGTTATGATCGTGAATGCGTTTCGTAGAACTTATTGGCGGGATAATGGAGGTTAATTTGAATGTTAGGCAGAAATATTTTTAGTTGGTTGGATTATGTCGTCGGAGAATACTCGAACGTTACTCAAATAAAATATTTGAACAATGAGACTCTTACGTTATTCTGTTAACTTTTAAAAGAAAAATTTAACTCCCAAAGGAGTTAAAGTGTAATATAGTTGTTTGCGGTAGGTTTTATGTGTCTCTTGGAGTCTTTTCCTTTTTTGTTCTTTCTTTTAATTTAATAATATTATGTTAGGAAAAAGTGAAAAATTAATTTCAATATCTAACGTACAATAAAATTCTAATAATTATAATAGTGTTCTTGAAAATAATTGATGCTACTTAATCGTTTGAATTACAAAATTATGTATAGAAAAAATAATTAAATCAATATTTTTTTTTAGTAAAGAGAATTTATATTACAATGATACAACATAAGCTTTTATTTATGTTCAAAAAATATGAAATTCATATATATTTTAACAAAGATTATAAAATAGCGAAACGATCCTCTTAATATCTACGTCGAAGAACAAAATATTAAAATATCGAGAAGGAACAATATATCACCAATATTCAATAAATGAGAGAATATATTTCTTTTTTGAAACATATTGAAACAGTAAGAACGATTTTATCCAAACGATTATCTATAAAGATTATATCAGATTAATCATTCTGACATGAACATGTTCAATTGTTAAATTTCAAACAATGATTGATGACGAAGAAAATTACCGAATGATAAAAATTCTATTCAGAAAGTACGATAAAAAGTGAAAAAAGAAACGATTACAAATATGTTCAATCGTTGAAATACACACACGGATACCAGAAAAAAAATGGCTTGCCTACCTAAGATTGATGACGAATAAATCTATCAAAAACATAAGAATGGATGGAAAATTATTTCTTTGCGAAATTCAAATGTGAAACACATCGAAGTTTCGAAACTCTCGACACCTATTAAAATAAGTCTAGAACTCGACTCAGACTATTACATCTTCAAAGCAAAAATATTTCTTCCAAGGTTTCGCAGAATTTAAGTTTGGAAAAACTTTCGAAATTTCGATCTTTAAAAGAATAAAACTTTCATCCGAAGGTTGAAAATAAAAGAAAGAAAAAAATCCGCAAAAAGCTATCACTCAATATAAATATAATACACACACACACACACACAACACATCGGTGAAAAGTCATCCGAGAAAAGGCGATTACTTCATGGCGCATCGTCGATTTATCAATCGTCACCCATACGACGAAAAAACTTAACAACGATTCTCTATTATATCTATATAGCCCTGGGGATATTTAGAGAGATCATTTCGAGGTGGATGTCTATGATTTTAATGATACGATATACGCCGGTATATTTGTGATTAATGGCGCGATTATGTAACGCGATTATTGCACAGGTGTATTGATAAATTAAAAGCGGTCGGCTGCTAGCACAGTGCACACTGCGAACCTTAAATTAATCGATGCGTGCGGTTTCGTTACTTTGTAATTAAGACACTGGGGCCAGTTAATACGAATCGATTCGATATTTCGATAACAATCCCGTTTTTCTGGATATCGAGATATCACCTCGATCAAATTTTCACCCGTGTTACGAAACGAAGCATTGCAATAATGCTTTTTTTTCCCCTTCTCCTTTTGGGTTCACCTTGTTGGTTTTGTATTTGTAGTGCATTTATAGCGTATTATATTTTATAAGCTGCAATTGCCTTTAAAAGGATGAATGCAATTTGTGGAAGTGCGCATGTTATTTTGAGAACTCGATTAGTTTTGTACAAGCTGAGGTATTTTCAACACAGGCCACGTTTGAAAGCATATTTGGGGAAAAAAAGAGATATTAAAAATGGAATTAATTTGTGCTTTATTTTCGATCTCATTGATGATAATTACTAGTGTCTCGAGATTTATCGTATAATAAACGTGTATCGTGTACGATCTGCCATTGATACGCTTTTTCCTCGAAACGTTCTCTTTATATTAGTATTGCATAAATGATAATAAAAAATAATTGTGATAAACGATAATTATCCAGAAATAAAGAACTGGAAAAAAGAATCGAACGATTCAATGGATAAGAAATACTTTTTTCAGAAAATTACGTATAAATTCATATTCATTTAAAGGAGGAATATTACAAATAATAATTCCAATATCCAATGCCATAATATTAATTTAAAAAATGTACAGATTCCTTTTTCTTGTTTTATTAAAATTTATCCGCATTAAATTGAAGATTTCATCCTTCTTTTTAATTTCTCTTTCAATGCGATCATCGTAATCAATGAAATATTAAACTCTGACCAATAGTGATTTTTCTACACATTTATGTCTCATCAATGATAAATTTCGCGGATCCATGGATCAATCGGTTCCAACTCGTCAAAGATCGTTCACTGTTCAAGGCTGAATTTCAACGTATTACGTAAACGGACGTCAAACTTATCATGCATTCGGTCCACAGACAAATCTTATGATCTCTCATCGTTCGTTATTCCATCACAAATTTTAGTTAATCTTTCACGAGTTTACGTGCTCGCTCGAGGAATGGTTTAACGTGACGTTTTAATTGGTCTCGCAAAACCGATCATTTGTTCTTCCGTGTTTTTGTTTCACAATGTTGCTTGCACGGCTCGATTATCGATCAAAGTCGAAATAAGCGTGCGTTTGAATAATCATTCGAATAAAGTTTCTATTACGCGCATTTACCTTTGCCATCCTCGTTCTCGAATATGGAATCGCGTATTACTTTCTTCCTTTCCCGGCCTCGTTTCTTCGTGTTCGAGCACGAATGAAAAATTATCGACACGATTTGTTATGTTACAACAAATAGGATGTAATTTATGAGTTTGTGATTGATGCGAGTAATTTTTAAAAAATTCTAAATTACGCGTACAATAGGAAAAACCGATCGAGATCGATCTTAGCGAGTTACGAAGTTGAAGAAATGGGGTTGAATTTGATAGGTGTTTTGTCAAATTTTTAATTTTTAATTCACCTGAAGGATAAGTAATATGCCATTCGAATATGTCATTTATGAAGATATCATTAGGATATGATTAAGTGGAAACTTTCAAATGTTCATTCATTGGAAGATATAAAATAAAAACCGTTTGAATCTAGAATCAATGTAATATTACATAAAATATATATATACTTCATATAATAAATTTAATTTCCTTTCAAGAATCATTTTCAAAATTCACGATCAGAACCTGCACGCATCATACTTGATCCCATTTCCATAAAAATGTCTTTTCATCATTAATATATCCATTTGATGATATACAAACGATTTATGTAAGAAAAAAAAATTTCGATTTTAATTAATACAGTTTTTCTGCACCTTTAATTACAAATAATATCCACACACTATTCTATTCTACTCGCGTTAAATATTTTTCCTATTCTCATAAAAAAATCAATGCTTCAATTTCGTCCAAATATCAAACAAAACAAAAAAAAAAAAAACAGAAAAAAGAAATTTTCATCCTTCGATCGAAATGTTGAAAAATATCGTCCCGTCGCAGCATCTCCAACCTTGCACGCGCGCATTCCAGTAAAAGGCGTTAATTTGCAAAAGTGAGAATAGCCTTGAGCCTTGGAGCCTCCAAGTTCGCACGTGCAGCGTGCGTCCCGTGCACGCACAATTTCCTGGGCAATCAACGTCCCGGAAACTTAACCAATCGCCCCGTAGAAACGAGTTCACTTATTTCTCGACCTTGATTGGTTACCACCGTGGGGCTGGGGTGTGACTTTTCGACCCTGGCACTCCAGGGGTGTCTCGTGAGCGAGGCAGGGATCCACCTGGCCCGAGGGCAACGCGCCACTGGTCCTCGTTAATTTCATTAGGCCATGAATTCTGGGAGGTTGGCTGCCCTTGAACAAAGATGGTGGCCACCCTCCATCCGTACCAAAACCCGATCCTTTCGAATCGAGGCGGGGGAAGGGGAGAGAGGGACAATGAGAAAAAGGCACTTATCCGCCGCTTCTCCTCGAGGAGCTTTCGTCGATTGAAATCGATTTCACGTTCGAGAATGTCCTCGAGATGGGATCAAGTATGATGCGTGCAGGTTCTGATCGTGAGTGATTTTGAAAATGATTCACGTTGCAGTGTATCTTTGAATTTTCGAACGATTTTTAATTTATAAAATTTGTAAAAAATTTCTCTTGAAAGAAAATTAAATTTATTACATGAAGTATATACATTTTGTGTAATGCTGCACTGATTCTAAGTTGTAAAATAACAACGTAGACGTATAAGATAATATAATGCAATTAATATTCGAATTGATTTTTCAAATTTTGAAGTACTTTAAATTTAACGTTTGAATTATTATTTATCCTAAAATTTTAAATATAATTTTTTAATCTTAAGATGCTTCAAATAAGGATATAGAATAAGAGTTTTGCAATTGAAATAAATTTCGCGAATATCTATCTATGCGATGATATGATTTAAATCGATATTTTGTAACTATTGAATGTATGTACTCGTCTCGTAAGAATAATCTTATTAATTGACGTTGAAATAGTTTGAATCGATAAATTTCTGATGTTACAGGATTTTTTAATCGCGCAATTTGTCGGGATAATTAGCAATTTTGATAAATGCCGTGAAATCGTCTGATTAAATTGCGATAGAATAAGTCTATTCAAAAGTTTTTCTACGAGAAAGATCATATCTCGAGGTTTAGTGGTTTAAATGAGATAAATGGAGATCAAGATTATGGTGTAACGTGTTCATTTCTTGCCTAACTTTACGTAGCAAAACGGTATGAATGAAATTTTTATAGATAGAAATGTCTGTTTAAAATTCAACGTTACACACGAAGCTTTAGGTAGTATATATTCTTGGGGAGGGGGAGAATAAAAAGAGATCTTTTTTATCTTTAAGGGAAATAAGTCTGGTATTGCCTAACTAAGCTACAGCACGGGATAACGAGACACGAATTTCTAATGTAAAATACAGCACTGGCGTTTTAATGTAAAATACAGCCGCTAGAAATGTAATCAAATAAGAAAAAGATGCATAGAAATAGTTTCATTTCAAACAGGTTTCCTGCAGATGATGTAACCAATTTTTTTTTCTTTCTTTTTTCTTTAATATCAATACTTAAAAAGCTAAGATAATGTATGCGGATAAAATGTGAACTCCGTTATAGAAAAAAAGCGCGACAAAAAAAAACCGAATTATTCAGATATATGCAACGATTAATGAATGAATCATTGGAATTGCAGGCGCCAAAGGGTAAATAAAATTCTACCTGCGTGAAAAATGCATAAAATTTAAATTATTATTAAAAATCAATCGCTATTAATATATAGTGTTTGAATTTAGTGATTAAATTTTCAGAATATTTTTTTTATTCAGAAAAATTTTTATATACCTTTTCAGCATACATATTTATTCGTACAAAAAAAAAAAAAAAAGAATCAATCATATCTTGGCGAAATAAAATTTACATACAGAGATCACGTAAATAATAAATTCGCGCAAATGAAGAGTCTCATTTACCAAAGGTAAACGAGACGATTTTACACGCGTGTGTATTTGCACGTGTTGGACGAAACAGGTTTGTTGTTGTCGAAGATTAAAACGATATTATCATAATGCCCTCCTAATGAAACGCAACGAGACCACTCTCGTCCCGATATCCAAAACACACGTTGCCTTCGTAAACCGTAAATTACTGTTCTGCTGAAACTGATCGACGTGGAAAGACGCGCATAATTTTCAGATTCAGAGCTCTTGTCACGGGTGGCAACACCCGACACGATCCTTCTTCTTCTCGTTTACGTAATTTCAAAAGAGCCCAATGCGCGTAACGTCCAGAAGTTAATTGATCATGGACACCATTGACCGGTTAAATTAGAAAAATCATTAACATGGTAAAGAGGTGCCGTCCGCTGCCCTCATTTGAATGATTAATTGTTTCTAACGGCCTCATCGTTGACGAAGGACGATTGATTAACCACAAAAACTCGTTTCATCTCCTTACCAGCGCCGCTTACCAATCTCTTTTTTTCTTCGCGTCTGTTTGGCAAGTAGAAAATTACCCTGTTTTTGAATTTACGTTCTTAGGATTTCTCGAATCTTTTTTTTTTTTTTTAGATAGAAATGGATTTGAAAGGTGTTCTTCAATCTTTAACTTTTATGATACACGTTTTTTGTCGTTCTTGTAAGATTTTTTTTTTTTTTTTTTTTACTCGTTAAAAGAGGAACGGATTACACGAAACTAGTGGTTGAAGCAGATGTCAACAGATGTCAGATTATACGTTGTAACGCGAACTTGTAGTTTAATGTGATTTGCCAACTAGTTATCTACGACCTGTACTTACATCTCGCCAAATGTTCCAAACGGTGCTAAAATTTTTTTTGATGAATTTTATTTTATTTTTTCTCGATATAATATACGCATATTTCTTTTCAATCGAAAAATATCATTCCACACTTCCCCCAATTTCTTCGATATTTTTTTCAATTTTCCCAATCAACCAGGCAAAGATTTTCGATCTGAGAATTTTCAATTTTTTTTGCAGCTCGAAGTCCCGAGAAAAATCCATTTCGTTCATATACCTTGGAGCAACGTTAAACTGGTAAACTGGAGCACGTCGAGGAGTGACGAAGGAGCCAAGGTAAGCTGCAAGTAATTGTATAACCGGCTTCCGAGAAACGGAACGCGTATGTTATGTCGTCGGTTGTATGTATTTGTCGCTGCTCTCGCCGATCGGCTCGATATTTCAACGCGCGACCAACAATTTTCACGAGAACGTAACGTAGGTGGACTTTTTCGCGATTTTCATCGAAATTCGAATTGCCATATCGAAAAAGTATATACGTTGAATCTCGAGATTAAACGCGAGATTCAAACTTTGGAATTTAATATTTCCCTACACACGTTTTTTACAATGACGAATAAAAAGAACTCTCCCCGGTCTCAATAAAATTCTCAAATTTGGATTTAAAAATCTTCGACTGTAGAAAGACTGTTGAACTATCCTCTCTCTCAATCTCTCACATACGTACACACACACACACGGAGAATAAAACAAGTCACACGCGTTAAAGTGAACACGCGTCTCTGAGGCGCACCTTTCTTAAATTCGACGATACAATGTCGAAATATACGCAGTTCGAAACAAAGGGACAATGGCGGCTCGGGGTTGGAAGGGGATGGAAGGGAAAACTGGGCAAATAAGCCGTGAGAGGGCGCGTAACAAGGCATATAATAACCCACGGTGACGTTCGAACAAACAGCCATCTGTAGGTAATACCCCCGGTGGCGTGTAACGCCCCGAAAACTGCGCCCCGCCAAGAAATTACAATGACAATGAACGAAATCCGATCCGCCTCGGGGCATTCCACTCCAGTTTTATTTCTCCTTCGCACCTCTGGCCTACGTAAACCTACGCACGCTACGTATTTTGGCCGAGTGGACCGGTAACACCTTTTTCCCCTCCCCTCCTTTCCCCTCTCCTCGCCTTTGTGTTCGGAAAAATCAAGAATCGCATCGAGGGCTCTTGCGTCTCGTCGAATTGTTCGAATGAACATTCGACTAAATTTTAAGACTAAGATTTTGACGAGTGTGGAGTTGCAGAACCGGGGATTAAGAAAATTTAAAGTACCTTTTTGGGAATTGAATTTTTTATCTCGTAAGAAGATCCTTCCATTATCAGTGGATTTAATATAATTATGTATCGTAATCTAGCATTCTTCGAAAGGTACGTCGTAAGAAAAATTCGAAATTTCTCGATACGCTTTTCGAAACGCTAGGGATAGCGCAAGTTTCCTTACAATATCGTTCCATCTCTTCGAAACAAACGGATAACTGGTTCATGGTTGCGCAATCGTGCGTATTGGACAATCTCTGTCATCCGTCTGGAGAAAAACAGAACGAAATCGAGAAAAACTTGGCGCGCAATGTAATGGAACAGTGTGGAATAGGGAAAAACATTGGTACGTCAAATGAAACTATTCTGCTGTTCGTATAAATTGGTTATCTGTAGGTTTATACGCGGTTCCGAGAATCGGTATGGCGAGATCGGCGTGAAAGTGCGACCCACTATCGACTAGGCGATTTTATTAAACGAGTTCCCGAAGATAAACCTTTAATTAAACCGATGACGCGTGGACTTTTACCTAGTTCGATGTTATCTCGACCGTTTTTTGACAGGGGGGAGGATTGGAAAATGAATTTCAGTTGAGGAGAGGTTTGGGGTGGCAAGGTAATTGGGTTTATTATCTGCCAATTTTGTTTCCCGATCAAATGAGTTACTTCGTGGATGGTTTTTGATCGCGATTACCTTAATCGACGAGAATAATGCATATATATATATAAAAAATTGGTTAAATAATCTGTGTGGATGAACAGCAATTGTTCTTTTTATTATCGTGGATATATAACGAGAAACATGGTGTAATAGGAAAGATTATGGTTTTTCAAGTTAATATTCGCTTAGAGAAATATACAGTGATGAATCGATATTTCTTTAAACCATACCATATACGTATACAGCCTTATCACTTTTCAATTTTTATTTCAAAATATAATTGAATCATCAAATCTAAATTCTATACATATATATCTCGTGAAAAATTTCCAATTTCAAAGAGTAAAGATTCCATTTTCGTATATTTAATTTTCTTTAACATTATGTATATAAAGAAAATTAAAAAAGCAAAAATAAATTTATATAAACTTAAATCTTCTCTAAATTATTTACCCGAATCAAGATCTCTATATAATCAACAGAAATTGAACGGCGATTAAAAATCCTTGCGATATTCCCCCTCCGACTGTTTAAAATTCCTATTAATGGCGGATGAAGGACCATCTACTTTTTTTTTTTACCTTTCCACCTTTGCTTTTGAAATTCACAATCCGTTCACGGAGAAGCAATCGATACTCGACACTCGAGGAGATAAATTCTAATTAAAAGCGACAAGTTACCGGCATGGCTACTTTATATTTCCGGTTTGCGCGGCGGACACGTTTTCCACCACACGATGGGAATAATGCCCGCCACCTCTCGAGCTTTTATCCTTATATACGAAACGCAATTCGTTTTTTTTTTCTTCTTTCTTTCTTTTGCATTCGTATCTTATCGCGTAAATTTGTCGATTCGATGATGGTGTTTAGAACACTGTTAAAGAAGCGGAGGAACGCGGTCTCGAAAATTGTGGAAACGGCGTCTTTCGAGGCCGATACGATAACGATTTAAGTGGCGCGTCTGATAATGAGCATTTAAACCGGTGGGGAACAGGTAAGACCGGAAGGAAGTCGATTATCATGGAAATAAGGTTCGCCTTGAAAGATCAATCGCTTCGAGATGATCGTGAAGCGATTTAGCTTTTTTCTTCTTCTTTTTCTTTTTTTTTTTTTTTTTTTACGCGATTATTACAAACGATTAGGCTAGATTTACTTACTTTTTAAGAGAGGAAGATCGTTCATGAACCCTCCATCGTCCACGTTTGTGTTCTGGAAAGAATTTAAAGAAGAGATTAGAGTGATATATACATATTCATGAGGGAGTTAATTTCTAATGTATCGTGAATTAAAAAGGAAAAAGTTGTCGAGATACATTTTAATGGATGTTAATGTTCTTCCACGCGAAAGCGAAAATAATAATTTAATCTTATAAATAAAATTCGTTATCTGCGATAACATTAATGAAATTCCATATCATATCTACTCTTATTATACACGCTTGATAAATTTATATAAGTATAAAATATCATCAGAGAACTTAATTTTTCTCTCTCAAAAAAAAAAAAAAAAAAAAATCTCTTATTTGCAAATTTCTTATTCTTACATATACGAACATATGCATTGTTCATTCTCTAAATAAATTTTTAGAGGGACATCATAATAATAGAAGAGAAATGGAAATCGCAAGTAAATATTGTTATTTAACATTTTCATTCGTGAATTGTAGAACGATAATAGAGAAAATACGTTGCGATTACGTACATCGTCGCTCACCTGGGGGTCGTCTACGAGGCTGCTGTGGAGAACGAGGTCGGTTTGGTCGAGGCCTGGGGGTGGTAGAAGGGCGTCAGGACGGCGGACAGCGCCATATTCGACGCCTCGCCCGCCGCCACCTCCACCTCCACCTCCGCCTCCGCCTCCTCCGCCTCCGCCGCTACTGCGTCCACCGTCGTACGGAAACGACGCGTGCATGTTCGTCTGAAATTCGTGAAAGGAGGGGAGAAAATACGTTATTCACGATAATTATGAATTGTCGTAATCATAGATAGAGTAAAAGGATGTTTATGCAAATTCTGATTTAAGATGTTTTGGATAGTTTATTGGTTCTTACGTGAATTCCTTTCGATGTCAAATAATGATAATAAATTAATTAATTAAAGAATCTTTGAGAGACTACAAAATGTTCTCAGTTTTATCTATGATATATTTGAACGAAAATTTTCAGTATTTTCGATTCGTGTGACTTTCAAAAAATTCAATTTAATTATTCCTGTTTCTAATGAAAAATTCATCGATACGATAAAAATTATCAACGTATACGGTTGATAATTGAATACGTTGAACGTTTCCATTCGAATTAATGCCAATTGCGAAATGGCTATGAAAGAATCGCTCAATGGAAATAATCATGGTGTAATTACTTTTCCAACAAGTCTTGGCACGTTGCAATGAGTAAGCTGTTTTATTTAAAGACAGGTGTAGATTACCTTTTACGCAGATTGTCAACATTATTACAGGTATTCTAGGTCACCTACGTATACATCTAATTCTAACTTCTTTACTTCTGCTTTTTAATGCATCTCGAACAAAAAAAAAAAAGCACGTGTTAATTTTACGTCATTACTACTGTCCATCAACTCATACATCACTCATTTGTCCTAACTCCTCTATACTCGCGTTATAAAATTATAGAAATATAAGAAAATTTAAATTTTCTCTTACGATGAAATAAAATCGAGAGAAATTCTTTCAACAAAAAAACACATAAACATTTAAAATTAAAAGAATCCATTCTCGAGTCCGGCTCTCGTCATCGCAGTAAATCGAGATACAATTTCTTTGCGAGAAACCATTATTATTACGCAGAAAGAGAGAGAGAAAAAAAACTCGAATTCACGTGTAATTTTCATCCAAAATGGCGGGTCCAGTTCGATACGATAATTAGCCATAAATCCGTCGTGTGACATCGGTTTAATTCGACCCAAGTACAAATAAATTTTCAACTGGCTCGATAATAATTCGTCGAGGCGACCGTCGGATATTAAAACCAATTAAAACCTCGATTAATCCTGTATCAAAGAATTACGTAAATCGCTCGTTCGCTTCGTGTGCTTTTAAGGGATATCGCTCACTTCTCTTCGGGGAAAGGATTAATTTTATTAAATTTGCAACGGGCGCGGGGAGTTGGAAGTTGTTAAAAAAAGAAAGAAAGAAAAAAAAAAGAAAAGGAAAGACTGTATTATACATTAAGATGAGACGTGGCGGGGTGATTGTAAACGATCATCGTAACCGTTCATAAATATTTGATCATTACCGGAGAACACATTTATTATTGTCGTGCGGTACGCAGTTATATCATTGCCGCATAAATTATTATGATCATCGTTATAATAGGATGTGTGGATTAAAATTCAAAAGCGATGAAAATTGATGTTTACGATCGGTGATATCGCCTCCGTTCCCTTATTTTGCTTTACGGTAAGCCAAATATTTTTTTTTTTTTTTTTTGGCGTACAGAGATAAATAATTTCCCCGGACGAATCGATGTAATTGTTTATCAATTTCAATTCCATTTTAATTTTTAATTCGATTGGACGAAGGGTATTGGGATAAAGTGGATGCAAAAATTTAAGGGATAAAGCAAACGAAAAATTTCTCGGCGTAAAAGTATCGAAGTGTTGCGAGCAATTTAATTTTTCGCTAAATAAAACATGATGCAACGAGATGGAACGAGAATGACTCTATCTTCTTCCCACCAGATTCATCTATTTTCCTCCGTTCTAAAATTAAATTTCTTCAACTTAATAAAATTAAATTTGTTAACTCGAAGAATAATTATATATCGATTTTTACTTTCTTGAATCGTTACAAAGTTACAGTATCAGGTTAAAATATTCTTATGTAACAGATTTATACGTACAAGATTCAAAAAAGAGAAATATATCGAGGAGAGATAGAGAGATAGAGATAGAGAGAGAGAGAGAGAGAGAGAACAAAGGCAAACTCTTCTAAGAATCGAAACAGAAGATAGACATACGTTCGGAATCTTAATCACATCCGACGAGAAAAACTAGAGATTTTATCGTGTCTGCAAGTCGGTCACAAGTGCGGTTGTGTATTACGAGCCCTTACCATTATTGTCATATATCTTTTCTATGCGATCCACGAGGTTCCAGCATCGAGAAGAAATCTCCGCGCACGTTTCGCCGATTTCCTATCCAGATTGTTCGCTCCATTGTAATCGTTTTCCCCGCAACGACTATTCTAGATTGTTGCGATACGTTCGTTTCTGGCCAGCGAATGGAACGAGGAAAATATATATGTATATAAAACTTTGATATACTGTTCGATTTATCCGTGAATAGAATTAAAAGGTTTCCACGATCGAAACGAGATGAGACGTAAAAGTAATACGAACTACGATATACAATGTAAGATGAAAAAAACGTAAATCTCGATAATCTCTTAACTATTAGTTTAGAAATGCTGCTTTCTCTTTATATCTTTTTTTTCGTTTATTCAGACATTTGTCAATTATCATTTTCTTTGTAGCGAAATACCAGAGAACGTGTAATTCAGATTTTTTTTCTTAAAAGTTTAATAACAATTTAATTTCAATTAACAATCATTTAAATTATAGGAACTTAGCAATTTAATAATATTATAATTATTACGTTAAAGGAATAATTTACGTAATATTTTGACAGACAATTGGAAAACGATGTTGAATTTGGATAAACGAAATTAGAGTCAGAAGTTAGTGTTTCATAAGGCGATCATCCATCACGCGAAGAGATAATTATCTTTCATTCTATTTAAATTCTTCTATTCTAAGTTTTTCTATCGCGACATAGAATCATTTATTTTTTAATTTTTAAATTTCGAATATTCGCGTCTTAATTTTTATTAGAATTTCAATTTTTATTACTATATTAGTCTAATAGAGTTTCATTTTTTTTATTACAATTTTTTTTAAACAAAATTGACTGCGTTTTAAATTATGTTATTCCATTCTTTGTTACAGATGTCCCACACGATGCTGGCTTTAACGATGACTTTCCAATGAGTTGATTCTTCGCATCAATGGTGAGTCGCATGCTTTTTGATTTCTCATTCAATCATAACGCGGATATTTCATTATATTTCCCGTGACATTTTTATGTGATTTATTTATTTTTAATTCAGGCTAGATCTTGTATTTGATTATTAATATCAAAAGTTTTTGGTAAATTTTTAATAAATTTCAATTTTGATATGAATATATATAAATATATTAAATTATATGTGCAAGAAGACAGGTATATTTCAGAATCAAAGCAAACAAACTTTGAAATATTGTTCCCGAAAAAATTCAATCTTTTCTTTTTTTGTTATAAATAAATTTCTCGTTCATTTTTAACTTTTTCTCTTTTGTTTCAATTAAATTAGAAAAGTAAATTCATTGGATAGAATTTGAAATAAAATTAGCTTAGTAAATCGAATAATATTAATCCGTTAGATACAAAATTATTAATATATCTTTTCAGCTTAGGATTTTCAGATTTAACCATTTCCGTGTTCATTGCCTTGATCTCACTCACGTGTTACTTGGATGAGAGAAAGACAATGGACACGATGATCATGGTTTATAAATTTAGCGACTGACGATGGGCGTGTGAAGAGAAGAAGAAGAAGAAAGATAGAAAATTACGACTAGAAAAGAGAGGCAGGAAAAAGATGAAAAATTTTGATTAAGAAAGAGAGGGAAGAAAGATGGGAGAATATAGAAAGGAAGAATGACAAAAATGAATAGAAAATAAGAATGAATGTGAAGAGCATTTGATAAATGACGTTCTGGGCCAATGTCGTTGGACTCGTCGATTATTTATCAAACGCCTGACTATCTCTACCATAACAACACAATGCGACATAAAAATAATTGAAATTAAAAATTTTTCACTCCCTCGTCTCGTTGATTCGATCAAAAGATTATCCTTTACCTTCGATACAAGGTTTTAAATCGTCAGGGTATCGAAGCGAAAATTATTTGAAAATGGCGCGATTTATTGCGCGCCACGTCCATTTAGAGCGCGGCTTTCACGCGGGCAAAGAAATGGAAACGCGGCGCTAATTAACCCGGCCAACATAAGTGGACGAGCGTCCACTATCCATGGTCGATTCGTGTTAGTTATAAATTGATGTAACCATGCCACCCGACTAATGAGATGAAATGTGATCGCCTTTCCCTCGTTAAACGCCGCGGCGGGATGAAGTCACGTCGACCGGTATTCGAGGTATCGATACTGATAAATGGGACCACGCCGCGGCGGATATCACATGCGAGTCCTCCGCATGTAACGAGTCTTGGTGCCGCGTTTCCTCTTGCGCAATTCGTCTCTCTCTCTTTTTCTCTTTCTGTTTCTCGTTTGTCGACGTATCGTTAATCGAGAGACAAAATTGCGCAATAACTTTTTGGTGTTATGCGACCGAGCAAATATTTGACGTCGAAATTTGTGTGGATCTTGGAAGAGGAAGTGGAGAGGACGTGGAAGTCCTCGAGTATTTTTGTAGAGAAGAATTAAAGATGTTGAAAGAAATACATAATTGAATATTTCTTTTAACGATATTTAATAAAGGAATGTAAGATGGATTATCATCATTGTCAAGAAACTCGACGTTTAACTCTTCCCCCGAGTGAGAAAGGCCGAACTCGACTCAACAATAAGGCAGATTTTCCGAATCTGAAAGATCCCTTAGCTAGAAGAGGCTGTCACAAATTGTACTCTCTCGAGCATAAATGTGAAGGGATCCAGACGAGATACTACGTATAATTCAGTATAAAACGCGTGGGGTAGGAAGCACGAGGCTGCTCGTTTTCAAGGATAAAGCTATTGGAATCGGTCGAACCACTTGGCTGATTATTGGCATTGTCGTCTCTTTTTCAGAAACCCTATCATCGTCTCGTCGTCTCCTCCCTTCGAAAAAAACGTTTCTCTCGTGAAATATACGTAGCGTATCGTAGATTATAGATACGTTTTGTTTCTCACTTTGTTTTTAAAAGAAGAAAAAAAATAGACAGACTCTCGCGCGTACAATTTATTATAATTTTTCCACCATATTCTTCCAATGTCTAACTATACACCTGCGAACGCAACAATGGAAGACAACAAAAATCTCAATTACCAATTTTTCATACGTTCCTATCTAAAAGATCTCCATGCCTCTCTCCCTTAATTCCTCTCGCAATTTATAATTTTCTGACATTCGAATGTAAATATCGAAATATCTTCCACCTCTCAATAAGCGCAGCAATGCAAAATTGCGAAATCAATTCTCAATTTTCAATTTTTCACGCGGCTTTTATCTAAAAAGATCTCCACCATAACACGAAACACCTCCACCGATTCTTCTTTTCGAACGTACGTAAAACGTACGTTGTTCATCCGTCTACCTCGTGTTTCTCTTAATCATTTCACTACTAGAAACCATCGTATCATTGTTGTTCGGGCATGATGCAACATTAGTCATCGGCAGCTGGAGCACCGCTTATTAATCGCGTTTTATCGCGCGAGATCAGCGATTACCGATTTACACGCCGATCCAACGTTACCTTGGCGAGTCGGTTTACATACTCGTTCTGTAAAAATTTTTCACCGTGGCCGGAAGTCGTGGATCGCGAAAAACGAAAAAAAAAAAAAAAAAAAAAAAAAGGAGGAAGGAAGAAGAGAGGAGGAGGGGGAGTTAAGACCGGCGAGAGAGGACCGTTTACCCCTTTTACGTATCTCCAACACTGTGTCTTAAGGATTGCAACGCTTGGCATATTTCCGTCAAAGTAAACGTCTCTGGCATCCTCCCCGAGGGAATGCCAAAGGTCAGCCGAAAATTTAATAAGTAAATTACTTGAGGGAGGGCAACGAACAATGCTTCGAGGGGGTGGTCCATTTCCAAGATATCGAGTTGTATTGGGATGTAGTTAAAGGAGAAAAGTATTTTATCCGTGGATAGTTTTTGTCTAGGATTGGAGCGAAAAATGCATTTGAAAACTAATCAAATGTAATTCGTAATTTAAGAGAGAAGAGTATAAGTATTAAAGTATATACGTATTTATATACATACATAAGTATATACAAAATTTAAAAAGAAGAAGTAAATAAAGTTTTACGTGTAAAAGAGAAATTTTATACAATATTCTCGTTTATTTTTCATTCAAATAGGAAGTCACGTTCGGATAAATGAATTCAATTAACACAAGATAACTGTTAAATAAGATTTCATTCCAATAAGTTCTACTCTACGTTACGTAGCGTGTTACAGTGATCCAAGGATAAACGAGAGATATGATTTAGAAGAACCTTCACCAAACTTTCACTTTTTTTATGCGCGATAGAATGTAGAACAGTTTCTAATTTTTCTTTCGCCTAGAATATTAATTCCCTTTGGATTATAGTAATTAAGATTAAAAAGTTAGACTTTTTCGTTATTATTATAGATCACATGTAATTACATGCTTTCAAACTCCGCCCAAGTAGTTTCGAACAACGTGTCCCCTTGAAACTGTCGAAGCACAATCCCGCATCGTTGTCGTTCTCGATGTTAGGGATATTCGAACCGAAAACTCTAAGGGTGACAAGAGTCGACGCATAGTGCTCAAGTTTCTTAACTATGATCAACTATGCAAGACGCCATTACTGCGTACAATTTGGGAAAGGAGTTTGAGACTTTGTGTCCCGTCTACAACTATCTTCCACTACGATAGTCTTCGATAATTCTGCGAATATTTTGCCAAATTCTGTATTTTTCAAAAAAAAAAAAGAAAACAGACATTTTGCAATTAATTATTTTCTATTTCTGAAGTAGAAAATTTTTAAGCTCAATTTTTTCGAATCTAAAAATTTATTAATTTCGATTATGTTTGATTTAATATTTTTCAGTTATTGAAAAATAATTTTCCCTTAATAGCGAGGAAATTATTCGTAAAATATGAGGATAAATTACGAAACAGAGAAGGGAATATCTAAAAGTATTTGAACGATTTGCTCGATATTTCGCGGGCCAAGAGATTGCATCAGTGTAAGTAAGATTTCATTGAGATTGGCCACCCTCTTTTGAAGAATGTGCTTTAGGCAGGCCGAGATACGGTACGGAGGGGTTGTAGCGAAATAATCGATATCTCAATCTCATACAACGGGTAAATATTTTAAAGCCGAATTTCTGATAGAACGTTCTGCACGTTTACATCCATCTATCATAAAACGAATTACGAATCATTACATCTCTATCATCGAAACACCTCTCACTCTGCATTTACAATTGTTTCAAAATAAATCGTCGATCCATCGATGATTATTTTCCCAATGTACATCCGTGTTTTACTCATTTTACAACAAGGCGTGAAATAAACAATAATCGATGGAGAATTTCGGGCTCGCAATACGAGCTTGCATATGGTGCAGACAGATGCGTTAAACCGAGCCTATTTTTCTCTTTTTCTGGCCAGTTTCGAGCTGTGCGAAACTAAACGTTATTCTTCGGCTCGAGTGTCGAATTTCGTTGAACACGGTCCTTTTTTTTCTCTTTTTTTTGCGCGCGCGCGCGAATGTCACACGACACCCATGGAAACCGCCCAAAACATAATCCACAACGTGTCCCCCCCCACCCTTGTAATTAGGGTGATACTTTCATAAAAGGTATTGGGATAAGGTGTACCGCAAATACTATTACAGTGAGCGTTATTAGAGGTCTGAAGTTACCCCTAAATAGGCGGTTGGATCTTGTGGTGTTGAGTTACTTTACAGAGGCGTTGAAGAACACGACGGGGGGATTTGTTTGGGATATTAAATTTTTAAATTACACACTTGTCTTTTTCAACGATTAAATTATTAATCGATTGAATCGATACACTGATGCTAACGAAAGAGATTGTAAGTAAACATCGTATTGTAATAGCAAAAGTGAGCGAGTTTAAAAAAGGTTATATATTTAAAAGGATAATATTAATTGTAAATAATGGATTAATTGGACGAAGAAATTCTACTCTTACAACGTTTCAGTCTCTATCAATCTTTTATCAAATCTCTGTACACATTAGAAATTGGAGAAAAAGGAGAGAGCAATTTCTAAACTCGTCACAAATTCGACCTCAACAAGACCTACGCCGCGTCCCCATCTTCTTTCAACAACTCTTTCGCTCAAACAGACCCGTCTCTTCCTCCTTTAAGCCACTCCTAATCCCCGTGAACTACCGTTGACTGGCCAATACTTATCCAAACACAATCTCTGGGAATAAATTCTCCACACCACAAACCATTGGAAAATAGACCGTCCACTCACGACTCTACCTACCAGACCACGCTCCTACTTACGATTCCCGCTAGAGCAAACAAATTCTCTCTCGCACTTCTTCAAACAAAAAGCCCGTTGCAGGTACACTTAACCCGTACTCGTGATCCGCATGATTCCGACCGTGTTCACCATGGGTAAACCGTGGGTAGAGGAAAATCCTCTACCTCCGTAGAAGAGATATCAACAACTATCGAGAACGAGAAACCACTACTACTATCCACCGATTTAGAAAAAAGATCGATTAGGGAATAAGATCGTTCCGTTCGTCCTCCGACTTCCTGCTGCCTCCCCTCTCGAGGGAGGCCCCTCTCGGTCGAGAGACTCACTCGTTCCTTTCGAGCCTTTCTTTAATACCTGAGCACACCACTCCACCCATTACACCAGGCACGCAGAAACCGTGGCGAATGCAAATGTCGCGCAAATGTCTGTCTCGTCGCGTCCCCTTCTCTCAGTGGGATCAACGATCGCAATCACCGATGTCACGGGCCGACTTATTGGCCGTGATACGTCTAATAGATCGATGGCCGCCCATTATTATTACTCGCCCCTGATGCTCGATCCGGCCGGCGGCTCGCCCTACAAATAACACGCCGCGCGCCTTTTTCTTCTAAAGCGAGTCGGCCGGATGTGCGCGTGACCGGATCTCCGCGCGCATTTCGATTTTACGCGGCAAGATGTCGAGGATCCGGAGGATTGGAGAGTTTCTTGAAAAGGGGTTTTAGAACGATTTTAGAATGCGCGATCTCGTTTTCGATGGTTAATTAAAGAGGAGGTTAAGGTTATTGGATCGAGGTTTATTGGATTAAGGTTAGGGTTGAATGTATTTTGATTGCACATAAGGGAGGTTATAGGAGGTTTAATAAGATTGAGCGAGAGTGGATCAGGGTTGAGGAAGATTGGGCTTTGGTAAGTAAGTTTTCGGTAAGATAATTTTTTGGAAGTGTATTATATAGTTTGTTGAAGCGAGAATAATGTGGCTATTGTGGGATTGTAGGTTGTAGGTTATTTTTTGTTTTGAAAATTTTTTTTGACATTACTTGTCAAATTGTGTTTCTTCGATTTTAAAATATTCATTCTATTACCATGTTCCATTCAATTCTATTTATATTATTAATTTCGCGTTTATTCGCAATTTTTATCAATAGATTGATTACGAAGAATTACTTGATGGCCATTACTTGATAGTTTTCGAATTTTTATTATCGAAGTAGAGTAAAACATCAGGATTTAAAAAAGCAACGTCGTATATATAATTTACCATAACGTTTCTTATTATTCATTATGTATAAATTGCGAAATCGAAGAAAATTTTAATTAACCGAAGTTAATTTATGACTCTAACATGGAATAATAAATGTTATAGTCAATTAGATAGTATATTGAAAAGGTAATGCGCGTAACAGTCGTTTAATAAAATGTGAACCTCTGACTTTGATTATATCAATTTTCTATGATGACATCAATCTTTGATTTTTTTTTTTTTTTAAGTGTAAAAAAAAGGTATAACAATTATCATAAGCAAATAGCATTTGTAAATGACTGTTTACCGCAAAATCGTAATGGATGAAATTACAAAAAGCGATAAAAATCATCGCATAGTACGTTAATGATCTATTAATAATATATTATCACTTTTTACTCTAAAGGAAATTCATATTTTATTAATATTTTATTATTATTTTATATTTCATTAAACAGTGATTCATTTACAATATATTTAACCGAGGAATTTCAATTTGAATTTCAGTCAAAGTGAGACGTCGCTCTTTTTTACTGTTTCATGTCTTTTACTCCTTAAAAAAAAAAAAAAAACAATAATAATAAAATATTGCAAATTATATAATATCAAAGATATTGAATTTCATGTACCGGAAAACCATAATATTGCGTTATTTATACATTTTTACAACGAATTTAAAATAAGATGGAGACGATTAATTCGAAAATATGGAATGATTGATTAATTTCATAAAAAAAAAATTACTTATTTCCCAATGATTTTTTAATACATTCCTCAATTATAAACTCAATAATAAAAATATTTAAAATATATTGAATCACTCATCCAAGTTTATATTCACCCTTTTAAAAATAATTTTCTAAGGCTTCCAATCCCTTTAATCGACATAGAATAATTTTTCTCTTAAAAGAAGAAATTCATCCCCGAAACTGACGTCGAAAAATTATTCAAAGCCTTCCAGTCCTTCGCCAACGGAAGGGGTTGAAACGTAACCAATAACTCATCGAGGCAATTACTCACCACATGGATACCCTCCGCGTCCCTCCTAAGATCGCCGCTCCTTTGGCCAGCCGTGACAGCGGCGCTCAAGTGATTATAGTGATGTTGATGCAACGTGTTGAGCGTCTGCGTGTACGGGTCGCCGACGAGGTAATCGAGATGTTGCGGCTGGCCGAGGCCCGGATGTTGAGGACTCGCCGGCGCGTGGTGGTGCGAGGGGAACGGGGGTGGAAAGTACGGTGGTTGAAAGTCGGAGGCGGTGGGCAACGACGCGCCACCGTGATGGGGCATCCCGCTTCCGTTTCCATTGCCTCTGTGACCGTGGTGATGGGCGCCTGAATACGGCGACGAGTTTCCACCGCCCAGCGAGGAAATGCCCCCGTGACCAGTTAAACGGTCCTGTTTCAGAGAAAAAAAAGAAAAAAATTCTCCGTTAATCGTTTCGTCAAAGAGAGAATTTCATTGGTCGTCGTTTCGTAATATAGAATTCGCTATTTAGGGGGAGGATATTTATTGAAATATTGAAGTGAGACGAAATATTTATAATCTAGGAATATTTTTATGACAGGATGACACTGGTTATGGAGCAAATTTTTTCGAGTTCGATGTTTTAAATCGTTTTTTAAAAAATATGGGTTAATAAGTTTTTACAGTGTGGAAAATGATCAAAATATTTGAATATTTTAAGTGAAAGATAGTCTTCATTTTTGAGACTGTGTATTACTTGAAGTTTTTTTTTTTTTTATATACAAAGAGCCATTCAAAGAGCCTTTGTACACAAAAGTAATTGAATTCTTTGTAGCTTGGAAAAAGTTTCTTTGAAAGTTTCGAGCTATCCTTACTTTCATCCGTCCATGTGTATCAACAGCAATGTACAATGGACACGGAGAAAGATTCAAAAGAAAAAGAAGAAAAAGAAGCCAAACCAGTTCATGCATTACACTTATTTTATAACACCTAATGGTAGCGCTCAGATATCGTTACATTGTTTTATATAATCAACATTACGATCATTTTCCAATGATTCCAATTCTACCGTCTACGATATTTCTAATGCTACACAATCCTACGTTTAAAATCTATTGAGTCGAATTTGATTTATGCATCACGGCGTTAAATAAGAAACGTGTAAAGTAAAAATAACCATAATAACAACCATAATAAACTCGAGCAGGGAAACGCATTCGCCGACGCATGTTCGTTGTACTCGAGCGCAACTTTCGCCGCTATTAAAAAATTGCCGGCCATAATTACGGTGACTAATGTATGCCGGTTTCAAGGGGGAGAGAAAAAAAAAAAAAGAAAAGAAGAAAAAAATCGTGCCAGCTTCGTTGCAAATCTGCCATTACAATAAAGTACACAGTGGCGTTTAATCGCGAAAGGTGGTGAATATAAACATGGAGAGTAAATACCATGCAAATTTTTTGACGAGCAAATAGCTGAAGGGTAGAATCGTAGATCCATGCTGTAGATCTTTGAAAATCGAATTTATTAAAGTCGAAACGAGGGACAAGCTATCGCCGATAAAATGTTATTAGAAATGATAAGCGACCGGGAGGAAACTCGCTACTGGATCACGGCCGTTACCCCTTTCAAGTCGTTCATAAATCCATCGTAATTTTCCTCATTTTCTCTTGCAATCTTCGATGGTTTATCGTACGTCGAGCGATAACTGATGAGACGGATGGGAAGATTTATTATTCGAAATTCTGCGAACGACGGCAAGTGAATGGAAAGTGATAGGTTTTTAAAATATAATCTAGGTTTTAAAAAAAGTAGCGGGGGAAAAAGTAGCGAGATCGATTTAAAAAGAAAAAAGGTTTCGTAATTGTTCGACAGTGTTTTTTCGACATTTTTCATTCGGAAATTTTAGCTTAATTGATTTATCTTCGTCTTGATCGCGCGAATTTTACTGGTTGTTATAATTATTGCGTTTCTTGCTTTCTAAATGAATTTGAATTTTGCAAGAATTTTTTTCAAACTTTTTGAAAGAGAGACGCGATAATGATTCAAAAATGACTCGAGGAATTTATAATTTGCGAGATTAATTTACGAAATGGTGCGCGTTAATTTGACGGTTAAGTAATTGATATGTCTGAAGTGATGATTTATTTATTCGGAATTTTTCTTTTATTTCTCGATGCAAAATTTGCATAGAAAAATTACATCGTACTATGTTTAAAAATAATTTATTCTTATTAACTTTCAGTTCCAAAGAAGTTTTTGATTGAAAAATGATCCACTTAACTTGGAATAAATTTCAAGTTTCTTTGAAATTAGTTTTCATTGCATATTTTAATATTTCTTTTTCTTTTTTTTTTTTTTTCTTTCAATGGTATACTTCTACCAAAATTAATACGATAAGAAGGATAGAACTTTAGAAGTAGAAGGATAATAGAAAGATACAAGTTTCCGCTTCTTTATAAAATAGGATAAAATTATAATGGTCGAGCATTGTTATAGAAAGTCTACAATCACTTCACATCATCATTGAACGAATTTAGGATTTTTATGATCAAATAATTATCGTTTGCGTTCGATTTATTAATCTCTAACCACTTTAAAATTAAATCAGAACATTGTCTTACATCGAATCTCGTTCTCGATACTTTCGTTAAAAATAATTTTCTAATTTTTGTCCAGTATCGTTACAAAATTTCGATAATATCTTTCTATAAAATTTTATTAGTTCAGTACTATATCGAAATTTTTACGAACTATGATCGATCGTATGATAATTAGAGATTGCAAGATCATCAGAAATAAATCGCCGTGATTAAACACGTTTCACCTTTAAAAATATTGAAATAAGTTTATATAAGTAATTAAAATTAAAAAATCATCTGACTCAAGTGAGAAATAATTTCAAAAATTGTACAACATAAATATCTGATAAATCTTTCAAAGATTCTTAAAATATTAAATCTAAAATTTATCAAGAATTTTTAATTTATTTATTTAGAATAAAAAGAAAAATATCGTTCGAACAAAAATCCAGAATTATCTATTTTCCTCAACTTATCAATGAAAATTATTTTCATTTCGATGTATCTTTGGAATAAAATTCTTCAATTCAAGTAAAAAATAACACGAAATTAAATAACGAGATTGATTTAATTCCATTGATTTCTCGAAATTTTTCGCGCGATGAGAACGGGACTTAATCTGGCCCACGCGATCTCTCGATGGAACGATTACGCGGTATTACTCAGGTAGATAGTATCAGCCAGTGATTTATCTGAATATCGGCAGAAAGGTTTTGTATCGACACTATACCCGTGCAAGCCATTAGGTTTCTGTTCCCGTGATACGATCTCGAACATCTTTATAAGCCGCGAAAGGGCCAGCGTGTACCTTTTTTTTTTTCTTTTCCTCCATTCACGCTCTATCCACGAATGTCACTCGTTGCTTCCAATTAGGCAAAGCAATTTATTGATCAAGCTTCGAGATGAATCGGATGAATTTTAGTTCGTGATCGTTCCATTTTCTTCATTATATTCTCACTTACGAAGCAAGTTACGATTTAATTGTTCGAAAATAGAAGAATCAAGCTTATTTTGAAAATTCTCTCGAAAACTTTCAACTTCTTATTATTATCCAAGTCTCGTCAATCAGTGAAATTTTATTATTATATATTCGTTTTAAGTCGCAACCTCTGTTTCATGAATATCATGATTCTTCGTGGAAAAAAATTCTTGTATTAAAATTTCAATTATCTAAACCAATCATCACTTTAAACGACACATAACTGCCCCACCAATTTCAGCTTTGATCGCGCTTCAGTTTTTATAAAAGAAAAAAAAAAATTTATCACATTCTAAATTACGTATTCATTGCTTTCACCGATACTTAAATCAATTTAAATAAATTTGAACCGCGAGCAAAAACTTTTTTCCTCGTCAATTTCGCCGTTCAGAACCTTCTTCAGAAGGGCTTGGGGTCCGGTTGGAGGTCAAACGACGAGCATCAACCGTGGCAGGGTGTAAAATCGCGACGCAACAGGAGGAAGAATTCGATTATGGAGAAGGCAGTCCATAACGGAGTTTAACGACGGTAGGCCGAAAATTGGGCGGAAAGGCCCGTTATAGAAGGGAACTCTGGCTTGGCCAAACACACGCTTGCCGCTCCTAATCTACCCGATAGATAACGTTCTCAACGAACGAGACAAAGAATTCATCTTTGTCGCTTTCCAAATCGTTATTTCCAAATCGAGATTGATGTCGTTTCGAAATGGAGAAGGTGGAAGAGGACAGGATTCCCTCGCGCACGGTTTTATTCCGTACGAAATATTTGTCGTCGTTTAACGAGCTGCGTCGTTACGGACCAATGGAAGAGTACCGTTTCTTCCTTCGATGCCAAAGGGAGCCAGCCCATTAAGGCGTATTTCAATTTGCAGTAATGTTTGTTGCTCGACCATTATTGTAGGCCCGGCTTTCACGTGTCGAGAATGGACACGCGCCGCCTCCAATTTCTCGAATACGAATTTATTTCGTTAAATTTAAATATTTTGAATTAAAATTGTAATAATAATAATAAACGATATTAATTATCGGATAGTTATCGGCATTTCGAAAATAATGTGTCGATGCGCAGGGAGCACGTGTTGTGCATCCTAAATAACTCTTTTTTCCCCTTCTTTTTGCACGTTCGTACGATTCTCTCGATCAGACATAAAATCAGAAACTAATTGAATTCACGCGCAGAATTATCCCTTTCCTCTTTTTTACGATCCGCTGTTTAAACATTATTACAAAAGCCATTTAGAGAAACACACGAAGGCCGTAATTTGATAATGAATTGAATTTATTACCACAGTATACGCGTTATACAAATTAGAACGAACAAAGAAGCGAATATTTACACGTCAGACGTACAAACAGCCGTTTCCCACTGGAAGAGCGGAAAAGAGCGGGTAATTAAGAGAGGGTGGAACGACGATGCTAATAAGCTTAAAGAAAATATTATCGCAACGGCGATAATAATATTTCATTAATTCATTATCCGGAGAGTAATTATGCAACTTGCACGGTTAATAATCAATTCGAATTCCGGTTCGAATCGAATGTCCTTCGAAATCGAATAAAGATCATTCTCTTCAGCCTATCGTTTCTAAAACCGTTCCAAAAGATTGATCGAAGCGGGGAAAGTAATTTTTAACTACACGCGAGAAGGAGGAGACGAAAAGGAAAAGGAAGGGAGAGATCGTTTAATATAACGAGCTCGATCAAAACGATCTGACACGATACACGCATAAAATTTCGGGCGGAGAGCAAGCTGCAAATGGCCGATTCATTTCACAAGACGCATAGCCGAACTTTCCAGCTGAGATCGCTATTGATAACGCCGGGAGAAATCGTCCTTCTTGCCACATATGACAAGTAGACAATTAATAACCAATAAGCCGGCCCTCGTGTCGAAATCGACAGATCGTAGATTACGAATAAATAACTAGGAAAGAAATTAACAGTGTCGAGAATGTAAACGAGAATTCTGAACATATATCCCGTTCGATTTATCGTCGTTAACTAGCTGTAACGATGTATATACGTAACTTTTTATATATTTTTTTTATATACTTCGTGTGTGCAATAATAATATCGATGTGTTCGTATTTTTTCTTCTTTTTTATTTGTTGTTTGTTCCATTACTTTTGTATTTCTATATTTTCTTCGCAAGTTAAACTTCTCATAAGAAGAAATCGAGTAGTAGTAGGAGGAGGTTGAAATATTTAATTTTCGGAAGAGATAAGAGTTTTGATGGAATTATAAATCTGGATGGAAAAAAGTTTACACGAAGAGATGTTTAATTGGGGAAAAGTTTAATCGAAAACTTTCAAAGAATTTTTATTTTTAACCCGAATATTCCGAGAGAATATATTTACAAGTTCGCAGTTTCTTGGAAATTGATGATTTGACACAATCGAACATAATCGTTGCACGACTAATATGCTTCTAAGAAACATGAATGATCAATAGCAAGACAGTATCGTGAAATCCTTTATTCTTTAAACATTCAAATTTCAATTGCCATTATCATCGATAATCCTACCTATAATCGTTAATGATTAATCAAATAGTTGGCAAAATTTACGTTTCGAGAACGCGTTATATAAAATTATATAATTCAAACACACCTCGACCTCGATCACCGTGGTCATGTCAACGTGTGGCGCGTAACAGAGCGCCAGCTTGTCCGCTGTCGGCGCTTCCGTCCGCGGCGGAAACATCCCTAAGATCTCCAGTTTGCCGATTCCGCAGTTTAGAATAGTAGCTGGATAGCTCGCGATAACCACTGATATTTCGAGCACTGATTTCACATCACAGAAACACGAGAACCCCGTTGTCATCAACCACTTGTCAATTATTTCTTCCTCTCTCCCCCTTCAACACTTTCAACACACTTCGATCAAATATCACTGTTTGCCTCCTTGAACCGAAGTTTCTTAGCTCGATCGACGATGGTGTCCCACACGTGGAATAGAGATGAAAATTATAAACACCAAGGACGATCGCGCTCTCCTCATAACGAGCGCTTAAAATTTCAGAACGGGACGATTGTAAAAAACTTTACTTTAAAAAAGAAGGAAAGAAAGAGAAAAGTTTACATTTTAAATCGATCGTTGCCAATAATCGAATTTCGCGAATTTATCGAACGTCCTTCGCGCGATACCCATCAATCTCCAACGACTCGTCGCCCGTCGCAGCGAGCGAGCAAACGCGCGCAAACTCGAGCATACTCCCCTCTCGAGGATGCATCAAGGGTTGCATTCGATGCTCCAATGCACCTCGTCGCGTATACAATTTATTTATTATATCCGATACGATGTCAGAGAGAAAGAGACAGAGAGAGAGAAAGAGAGAGGAAGAGAGGAATTTCGTAGCAATTGCGAGGAAGAACCGAGACGAAGATTCGCAAAGTGTTTTAAGAGCGGAGGATAAAAGGCTGGCCGATGGCTTGAGAGGAGAACAGCTGATCGGTTGATCGAGCGTCGTGTTGCGGCCGACCGACTGAACGACGGGGACGACGGCGATCCGTACGAAAGTATAGCTAACAGCTCGTGTGCCCAGCCACGAGCAGAGAACGAAATGGGAGGTGGTACGGTGTGCTCTTACCGACAGTTACTACTACTACTACTACTACTACCACTACTGCCTACTACTACTACTACTAGTACTACTACTGCTATACCACCACCGGCAGCCACCACCACCGGCGGCGGCACCACCACCAGCGACACGGGCGTCGTCGTCGCCAGCTGCACCACCACCACCATCACCACCACCATCACCGCCTTTAAGAATTCTGCCCTACCAGGCCGCGGCGGCGAGCAGACAGGAGAACGGTGGAGGAGAGGCACGCGTACAGACGACGACCGAAATTTCGCCCGAGGATACGCGCCACCACGTGCAACTACTCCTAGAGCTGCCCCACCAGACGATCGAGAGCGGCCAAGATTCACGAGGGGGACGTCCTACGATCGAGCGAATAGGAGAGACAGGAGAGCCACTCTCTGCGCTTCCCCGATCGACACACGCGCCACTCTGAAACGGAAGTTTAAGGGGTGGAAGTCGTTTTATTATTTTTTTTTTCTCTTCTCTTTCCTTTCTTCTCTTCGATTTTCAGCTCGATCGAAATCGTGGTGTGAATCGTGTGGAAGTCAGATTGTTTTGTCTAGGATATAATTCGTATTCTTCTTTGTTCGTTCTTGCAACAAGTGAGATTATGGATTGTTTAATGATCGTTCAGAATTTTTGGTATTTTATTTGGCATGATCTTTTACGGTGATGAAATGTGTCGTGTATTATATTTGCGTGAAAGTTAGTTCACACTCGATAAAATTGATCGCACATTTGCACTTTGAAATTTGTTCGCTTAAAAAAAGCGTTTTAAAGTGAGAATCCACCAGAATCTTATTATACTACTTTTTTTTTCTTTTTTTGATCAAGTATTCAAAGACACTGCAAATTAATCGAGCGAAGAATGTTTAAAAAAAGTATACACTCGCTTTAAAAAAAAAAAAAGATGCGTACGTTAAAATTTCACTTCGATCGCATTATCGAGCGTCGTGCAGTGTTCAATTTCAAACAACAAAATTCCTCAACTTCGTGTAATAATTCCAACAACTCGAATTCCAAGGACAAGCTTCCTCCTGAACAAGTCCGGCCATTATACTTGCTATACATAATGACGACTCGCCTTTATCACCCACATCTCGTGATACATTAACAATATTTATCGCCGCTTCTTTTAGATCGTGACACTCGATAACGGCCTACTTCGTTCGCTCAGCGGGAGGCGAATTACGTATTAATTAAAATACGTGGCCAGAAAACGTGGCCCCGCGTTCCAACTTCGCTTTTCCGTTCCATTCATTTGCCGCAAACTTTTATTTCGCGCGAGGCGAAAACGAGCAAGTGCGGTGTGGCGTACGGGTCGTCGACTCGCGGTATATAATTTATGCCGCGTGTAAATTTCTGTCGCGTAATTACGCCACACGGATCGCCATTCACGATCGGTGACGAAAGAGACGTGGTCGTCGTGGTCGTCGTCGTCGTCGTTGTCGAGACGTGAAAAAGAAGCGAAAAGAGAGAGAGAGAGGACAAGGGCTTAATCACGCTTTCGATCGATGTAAATCTTAATTAAATATCTGAGAGAGGCGACGGATCGGTCATTAACCGATGCTGCTGTTTCTTCGCTCCGTTTCTTCGCCCGGCGATTTAAATTTGTCGCGTGATGGAATCTCCCCTTTGGTCGAATTGATTTCATTATGCATTTTTTTTTTTTTTTTTTTGGTATTTCAGTATCGTTTTGAGAATTCGAGTTTTATTTATTTATTTTTTTTTTTTTGGTCTAATGATTTGCATGCTAATTTACATTTTTGTGTACAATTCAAATTTTTTGATCGATGAAATTTTCTCGGATTCGAAAAATTTTTTTTTTTTGGAAATTTTCTTTTTTTTTTAGTTTTTATAATGTTCGCACGACGAATTAAATGACTGAATCGTTTGGGAAAAATGGAAATTACTTTCACTGTATGCGTATAATTGGAAAAGACGATTTATCGTGAAGAGCAAAGTTTCACGTGCGTTTACCTAATAATTAAGCGGACACTTGAAACGAAGGTAAGATTAATCAATCGGTCGATAACTAATCATCTCATTGATTTAGCGTTCATCGAATTTATCATAGTTGCGAGCAAGAATCGTGTCGAGTGATTATCACCTTTCTCACGTCGAGTGCCATTAATCAAGAAGCTCTCGAAACACGATTTTCGTGCTGGCGAAATGCTTGCAATGTGAGCGTATCTCACTTTGTGGATCTTGAAGATTCTATTCGAAAGTTGAATTATTGAATTTATTTTTGGCTAATGAGTCTCCCCGTACGATAGATGGATCGCTTTTGTTTGTTTTAGAAAATACAAATCGCTGACGTTTTATCGCGAAAGTTTTGATAAATCATCGAGACTCGCATAAAATAATGGCACGATTAATTACGTTTTCAATATTTCGTGTATAATTTTACACACCGCACATACATTGTATGTCCTTTAAAACAGTTAAATTATGAAACTTATTTGCATATAATTATATTAATCACAGTCTTCATTTACTCTTGCAATAATATGAAATAAGTAAGCACATTATATTCCATCATTATCTGGTCTCATGTTTACGATTATTAAAATTTCTTACTGAAAACGTAACACGATAAAAAGAACAAGTTTTATCGAAGAAAATAAGGACAACCTTTTCCAACCACTGTGAGCATAAATTTTAAATTTATACGATAACAAAGAAGTTAAAAAAGAAAGAAATCTGAACACACATTGTATCGATACACCAATTACAACACGTAAAATTTCTTCTAAAATTCCAAAACGATCGACAACAACGAATATGAACCTCGTCGATATCCTGTCAAACTTTGAAATTTCGATTTCTAACCTGACCCAATATATCCAGACACAGGAGAGAAAAAAAAAAGATGGAGAAAAGAAAGATACAGTACACAGAGTAATGGGCCTGCTAGAAAGAGGAGGAAGCCGCAGGCATCGCGTTGCGACAAGAATTTATCTCGGGGAGGGGGAACTAGTTTGCCCCGGTTAAGTTTCTATCTATGCATTTTTCAGTTTCGTTCGAAACGGCGTCCATCAGTGGAAACCGCGGATTGCGGTCGAGAAATCGGTAAACCGAACGGAATCGCCGGCCAGGAATTAACCGATTACTCGATCGCGTTAAACGTTCAACCGATCCGTTTTGCGGACTCGCGATATACCACCACGAACCGAGCAGTTGTTATGGAGCATCGGTTTCGATAATGTGTGTTTGATCGTATGTTTGCCTGGCCGGAATTAACGCGGATTAATGCGATCGGTGAAATTGGAAATTTGTGGAGGGGAGAGGAGGTCAAATTCTATATTATACTTTTAATAAGATGCGCTTAAACGTGGATATTTGGCGCCAGAGAATTAATCGGCACGTGGAGGAGTTGATATTTACTGTCGTAGCAACGATTCTCAACCTGTAGATCGCGATAATTGCAAACGAAGAAATGTTAGAAAATCGATTACTATTTTTATTAAGCGAAATCTTTAGTTGTTGGAAAATTTTAATTTCAAGTTTAGAAATATAGAGTCGGGCCACTCCAGATTCGACGTTGAAAAAGTTGGTTAAAAATTTTGGAATAAAGGAATTATTTATTAAAATGCTTAAATTATTGTGTTATTATGTTTATAAATTATCGAAGTAACTTTAACTATTAAGTTTTGTCCATCACTGATTGGAGCAAGGATGGAGACGAGTTGTTGTAGATTTTCACTCGCTCTGTAATTAATGTAACAAAAATTGTTATAAAATTGTTTCTGTTGTTCTCTTTGCGAATTTTCGAAAATTTTCGCTGTGATTCGATAGTCGGGCCTCCGTGAAAATTTCTCAATACGATTTCGAAACGTAGTATTTGATACTTCTTCCCTTCCTTTTCTCCGTCGATTCTTATTTTTCCAAGGTATATATAATTATTATTCTTGGATCGGTGATTTTTGTTACTAATTTGTCGAGGGGCCATCTGTTTCTACTGCAAATTTAGAAAGTGATTTAGCGCCATTCATTCCGTTCTTCAAATAGAACAACGAAAGGCGGCCATTTAAAATTTAGAAAGTAGTCAAATTCGTCTCAGTTGACTTTCAGAATTACACACCTTACAATGTTTAAATCTATAAGCGGTTCCACGAATGGTTAAAGTATACTTATCGTCTGCCATAACTCTTATTCTACCTGCCACTTGTTAATACTTTTGTAATAATAATAATAATTTGTGGCCATATATTTCACATAGAGGAAGGATTATTCTTTTCAATTCGAAAATATAAATATTTTTTTTTTTGTTTCTTCCTGAAAAATCCTACCTTGAATACAATTTATAATATAATACTTGAAACATAATGTATAAATAACGCAGAAAGAAATATTAAAATGATAATATCTTTTCTTTTCTTCCGCAATATGTGCTACACTAATCCAATGCGATAAATTTATATACCTCAATATAATAATCTACGAATCACCATTCCACAAGAAGTTATTCATCAATTTATTAAAAATTTCCCTTCTTAGAACCACGTTGAATAATTTATATCTATCCCTTGAGATAATATACAAATTATTTTCTTCTTTTCTTCTTTTTCTCCATCCCTTAAAATATCCCTACGAAGAAATATCACCGAAGAAATAATGACCGACACATCTTTTGGTATCTAATCCTCGCGATAAATTCATCAATTTATATAACTGTATCCGCGTTTAAACCACGGTGTGTGCAATGTTAATCCTTCTTGTAAATACACATCTCTTCGTTATTTATATCGCAATGTTGGTACGCCGGTGTACAACATGGTATCTAAAAGAAATACGGATTTTTTTCGAAAGCCGGCCATCAGGTATGTGTGTTATGGGAAGAAGTGGCGTGAGAGTGAGCTGTCGATAAAGGAATAGCCGAGGTGGTAATCATCGGTAATCTTCAGTCCGTTACTTACGCAAAAGCAGTAATTGCCACTGTTACGCCGCGGATTAGTTTGGAATGGTTACAGCCGACTCCCTCGAAGAACGTGTTATTTACTCGTTCATTCAAGCCACGATACATTTAATGATCCACCGTTCCATCATTAACCCTGTACAGATTGTCCAGTACAATTCGCGTGGATTTTCGTGTAATATATTTACTCGTTGAATCGAAGAAATCTTGTAATAAATGTGAATACTGATTTCAAGTAGAATAAAGCGCGGTTAAAAACTGCGGAAAAAACTGTTTTCTCTCTCTTCTTTTAGTTTCTTTTTTTTTAAAATTTCGTTAAAATAGAATAGGTACGGTTATTAAATCTTTCAAGAAAATTCCTTGTAATTATATATTATTATTTACTAGAGGGAAAGTGGAAGAAAAAAGGAGAAGTGCTTTTAATAATTTTCTCGCTTCTTTTTGAAAAAAAAAAAATCTCATAAATTAAAAGAAAAAGTCGACACGACACGATGCCTTTCTTCGGCCCCCCCTCCTCTCTTCCTTTTTCTCGCAACAAACTTTCCTTCGAGTCCTAAAAATCTCTTCTACCAAGATTTTCAAATACGCTTTTTCCACAAAAAAAATTTAACAATTCAAATAATAGCCGCGAACGATCGATATCTTTCTTCGTCCGAATTTTCTCCAGTCGATCGATTATTTCGCGAAATGGAACACAAAGGTTATCGCGGATTGGAGGGTAGCGACCGAGGGTCCTTCGACGATTACAATCGGTCGGGTACAAAGGTACGTGGCGGGTATGAGAGGCACGTACGGGCCGGACGAAGAGGAGGCGAAGCCGAAGAAAGAGCTCTGGATGAGCATGGTGGGAGAGGGAAGTCGCTAAACGACATTCCAAGCGGACCATCCAGCGCCACCCAACGGTAACCAACGCATGACGCCCTTATCTTACCTGGTGTTACCGCACCTTTCCTTGCGTTACCTTAACGGATCGGCCACGGTCAAGGAGAACGTCGATTTTCGGCCTTTTCGCCGCCTTTCGGCTTATTCTACTTATTGCTCGGACTCGAGACATTGTTCGGCCAGGGAAGATATTTTTTTTTTCTTTTCTTTAAAGTGATAAAATTTGTGGAAATGATTGAACAATTGTAAATATAAAATTGTAATATTCATTTGTATCGGGAGATGCAAGTGTGTGTAATTCTGTTACAAGGTGAAGGTTTCTGCATATTTTAAATTTGAGTTATTAAATATAGTAATTGTTTTTGAGATAACTCGACGTTTATATTCGAGAAAATAATTTAAACACTTATATGAAAGAGGATGTAGCAGAAAATATCGCTATAGTTTTTCTTCTTTTTCGAAGATTAAGAATGAAGATAGAAGTAGTTGAATAATAATTTTGTTTAAAATAACAGTTGAAGGGTATAAGTTTGCAATTCTGCTAGATTATTGATTACGATCACTGAAATTTTCACGATTCAGAAGTCACGATGAAAGTGGCGCCGACATTCGTGAGAAAGAGGTCAATCTTTCAACTTCAAATTATTTCTTCGCTGTACATTGATGATGGACTTTTTTGTTAGACGGTCAATGATTTGTAGAAATGCTACCTTTCCAATTGATTTTCAGTTGCTCGTTAATAATTGTCTTATGCGCAAGAAAATCGATTGAAAATTGAAAGAAGAGTAATAGTTTATTACAAACGATTGCTTTAAACGATATAACGAATTCGATTTCCTTATTCTTATATTCGTTATTTTTACAATAAATATTATACTTGATTTCGCCTACTATCGAATTTCAGATAATTTCATTACGAAAGTTTTGCAATTTTCAATTATTATATCATCAATATCCATCTTCTCTTTATTTTTTAAATTATATTTAAAGAAATTCTATGCATCCTTTTAAATCTTGAAGGCACAAAAAAAGAAACTTCAATTATATTGGAATATTTCAATGTTCTGCATAAAACATTTCAATTATCTCTCTCTCTCTCTCTCTCTCGAATTCCAAGCATAATTTTTATCAACAATATATTGCTGAACACAATGCGACATATTTTACCCACTTTTTATTAATATCTACATATATTCGAAATATCTATATCAGTAAACGTATCTTTCCTACGCCTTCCAGTGTTTCCACGAACGCTTAATCCATTCGTGTACACACAATCGTAGTGTCGAGCCGCGGTTTATTTTTGTTTTCAAAATTTATGAATTACGAAGTTACGACACGGACGGAGTTAAAGACGGCGCGTTAGTAGCACGTCGATCTTTGGAAATAATCGAGCGGAAACGAGCGTGAGCACGAGAGCACCGTTGCCAATCGATAATAAAAAGCGCGAGCAACGATAAATAACAAGTTTGCCCGCGTTTCACGAAAGGTGTCTGAGATACTTAAAACGATAAGTGGGTTTAAACGATCCCTTTATCTCGATGTGCGTCATTTAATTTACGCAGTTTGTATTGGGCGGCCATTTTTGTACAATGTATTACACGAAATTATTCGAGACGATATATAATGATATATAAATATACGGTGTGAGAGAGAAATTTTATCGCATACACGGTGGACGGTCGAGGAGTATTCGTATCGATATATTCAAATTGGTGGGAAATTTTAAGACGTCAGAATTCGTTGCGATGGATTACGAGGTAGTGGTAAGTAAAATCGGATGGATGTCGATAATTTTATCGGCGAAATGAATAAATATTTGTGACGAGAGATCGATGATGGCGAGTTGAATGCAGATGATCCTTTACTTCGTACTTGAGTAAATGACGGACAAACATTTTCATTCGAGCAATTAATACTTATATTTAATTCGGGAGAAATTTTGACGGGAAATTAATATCGCGAGCGAGTCAAAGTAAGTTAAAGGATTTTCAATTTGTTAATTTCCATTATCGATGAACCTTTATTATTATTATTATAATCGATTTGAAATGAACTTTCGAAGCATTGCATTTTTTTTTTTTTGTATTATTCCAAATTAGTAATCTTCTGGGAATCGCGTGGATTCCCAGCATACCTCAACCTATTTCAATTAATAATTTTCCACGTGTCGTTACGTAATATAACGAAGCGTGCATCATCGATATCGCGTGGGTTAATCCAATTATTTTAATTGGAGCACGATTGAGGGAAACAAAATTACGAATCGTTTAAAGTTTGTGCCGAATTTCAAACTCTTTAATGGATTAACTACTTGTTAAATTTCATGAAACGATCAGGAAAAAAGAAATTTAAAGATAAATTAATTTTAACGATGATATAATATGTAATTTAATACATAATTTTTTCGATCTGCAAATTTTTTAAAAAAATTCCATAATTATTTACCGGTTGCAATCAGAGCAGTGGTTATTAAATACCCGAAATTATTGCATTAATTAGTAAAACAGTCATGAATAATATATAAACTGCAGATATTTATGCAAAAATGTACAAAATGCAAATAGCATGCAAATATTACAACCAAGATAAAATATTCTCTATAATATATATATACATTTAATAACCGAAACAAATTTCTCATTATAAATTTGTATCAGCTTCCATCATACGTCTTATAAATTTGTATAAAATTATCATTTAACAATTACAATTTATTTACCAATTTTATCACAAAAGTATTCAAAATCTACCTCTTTTCTTACCGATAAATCAAACGCGAAATAGTCCCTTAAAAACTACTCGTCACAATCCACTGCTTCGAACCTGCGCTCTCGTTAAATCCAAGGAAGAAAAGAAGAAGGAAAAAAAAGAACTATCTCTTCTACGCCCTTCCCAACTACATCTCTTAGCAATTAGCGATCGATCATCCGTGGATCCACCGGTCGAAACATTTCTCTTCCCCCCGTTTTCGTTCGCCATTCACACTCGCAACGCCCGCTCGCGCGAACCCTCGATTCTCTAATTACATTGGCTTCGAAGATGAACGATTTCCTTGCTCCCTGACACTCGTAAATTCGGCCCGCGAATACGGGAGGGGAAAAGGATCGAGCGAGTTGGAAGAACAGGCTGATGTTCACCGTTAATTTCAGTTGGACGAGTGAATCAGTTGGCCGTTTATCGTTCCGCCGGCGTGAAGGCCGCGTGGACAGAGAGGGCCAGGCACGCGTGTGCACACGTAGCACACAAGAAGGCGAGAGTCCGGTCCAGAGGGTTCAAGCTAACGGGACCGGATCGCATGAGCGCGGCTCTTCGTGGTCTTCGTCCACGTTTCGCACACCCGCGCGAAAAATACGTACACGCTCGAAGAGGTTTTTATGATACTGCGTGTCCAGCTTCACGAACCAGCTTTGGTGGAAACACGTCGAAAATTTTCGAGCCGATTTTTTTTTCTTTTAATTTCGTTCGAGATTGTTACGAAGCGATTATTGTAAACTCTAATTTGGGACGAAAGGATTTTATTTTCTTAATTTTTTTCTTTTTTTTTTTGCTCTCGTCGAACGTGTTGATAATTAATATTCGATGTATGGTCGATGAATTGGAAAAATAATTTCATTGAGACGCTGTGCCAGTAGCATGGCCTCGCCTACGCTCTCTACCTGAACTCTGGTGATTTCAATGCCCGTCGAGGCGCGAGTTTTTAATTTACGTACAGTTTTCGAATGATGAAAATACAAATTTTTCGAAAATATAGTTTTTATATATACAGCGCGAACAATATTCGGTTTACAGGCTTATCGATGTTATAACGTTATAAAAAATAATCGACTCCTTGTCGTCCAACATTAATAATAATAATAATAATTCTGAATAATCTCGTGTCATCGTGTTGCGGATCGAAATGTCGCATACAGGGGTAATAAAGGATCGTGTCGTAGTATGCATCTTCGTTTGTTAAAGATCTAATCGGCATTAGTCAGTGGAAATGTCAGTTGAAACGTTTTCATACGCACGTGTATACACGAAACGATCTATTGCGCAATCCACTGTTACAATGTTAAACGACAAGTGCGACTCGGCTTCGATTTCGTATTTATCAATCCAGTATACGTCCAGTACAATGCAATACAAATGGATCCATCCGCCGATTTCTTTCACGGTGTTAATTAACAAAGCTAGGAATAACATTGTTTCGTTGCTTCCTCCTTCCGATATATTCCTCAATGTCAATGAGACAATAGGATTTTTTTAAGAGAAGAAAGATTACACCCTTGGCGCTCTATAATTACGGCTTTCGAACGATCATCCGAGAAGGAGGAGTTGGATCTTAAAATCTGCGCAAATGTTTGACAAATACTCGTTGAAAATACTCGATAATACTCGAAACGAAAATACAAGTGCATGGTATGAATACGAACGCGAGAATATATTTCGCATGAAAGAATTGGGAATTTACGTGTTACGCTTGTTTATTTTTTCCATCGATGGTCTCGCGTTACCGTCGAATTGAATATGCAAATGAATAATTAACGATTGAATCAACGATGGAATCTTTCTTCTTCGAGTGTGGATAGCAGTGGGAAACTTGTGTGTAAGTTTTGTATCGTTTATTCAATCGAAGCTTTTGCCTCGCAATATTTGAAGTGTAAATATCTTTTCAAAATATTTATTTAGTTTCAGTGTCACGATCACTCGAAATCGTTATCGAGGAAATATCGAAACGTGCAATAACAAGTTTCAATTTTACAATAAAATGAAACGAAATATCTCCACGATCTCGATATATTCGGGAGGAGAGATCATCCGCCCTGAAACTTATTGCTCAGCAACAATTGTCGTTTCTACCCGTTCGAAAATGCAGCCAATCACGTATCGGCGCGATGGTAATTCGACGCCGAAAGGCAACGTTTATGCGCATAATAATTATTAAACGAGACTTGACAACGTATTGGATCTGGTCGACTTGCGGCCAACCGAGGGAACGGGTCGCAATTTATTCCAGTTGCTCGATGACAAAGTGTTCGCGACGCAGGACCGATTTATTCCAACAATTCCACCTTTACAATTTCGATTAGCTACAGATTAGGAAGCGGTTATCGTCTATGCGTGTTTCACCTCGATCACGATGACGTCTCGAAACCATTGATTTCCTATGGCTATCACTCGTGTCACGTGATAAATGTCTAACGGTGTCCGTCAAACTGCGACGATAAATTTCAACGATTTTTTTTTTTTTTTTTTTTTAAGGAATATTTCGCTCTCGATACTCGATTTCGACTTATCATAATTGTAAACCAGACGATATCGCGATCGAATTTATGTCCCTTCGACTGCAAATTGTAAATTTCGTACTGAAATGGGTTCGAAAGTTTTATTCGAGAATTAGAAGCAAGGGGAAATAGGCTAAGGAGAAAGGAATAATTTAATAATCCTAGAAATAAGAATCTAATTTTACAAAAGTCGAACGAAGTTGATCGATCGGTTTCCTTTATTTCACGTGAATTATTAAATACGTGGATATTCCAATTTTCAGCAATACGAATTATTACAATTTCGAGTAAGATTCAATAATTACGAGTTACACCACCATTTCCCCGTGAAAACGCGGATTTCACGATTTCTTTCCTCGCGCGTCCTCGTTGCGGCGACAAAAACGATACACGTCACGCCTATCTACGATCTATCTCTCCATAATTTCTATAACTCTATAGACACTGGGAAAAAACTGCGAATGCAACGCTCGTTCCGCAACAGGCGGATGCTGAAAATCATTTTCACTGTCCGCAACCGGGGTATTAACGTGTATTTATAGTTAGGCTACGCATCGTCTCGCTTTCACCGCTCCTTTCATTTCCCCTCCCCGAAGAAAAATGATTCATTTTGATAAACAACCGATCATCGAATCGAGACACATCTTTCTGTCGTTAAATCTTCTTTTCTTTTTTTTTTTTTCTTTCCCCTAACCTCGTTATCCCACCTTATCGAGCTTTCGTCAACGACTTGTCGTTACGACTTTGTTGTATCCGCGGATATAACTCTCGATGGACGTCAAGAATCGAACGTAACAAATATCCGTGTTACGTGTGTTATTCGCAGGGAATCGTAGATCCAGCATTTCGATCGGTCAACGCCTCGAATGCGGTGCAATGACCGCGATCATTAATTAGACTGATTTATTAGCTCTCTTGTGTGTACGATCTTGTCAAAAAAGGAACAATATTTCACGTTCCTAAAATGTGATCCACGCATGGACGCATCGGTTGATTTAGAGGAATGGTAAATATCGGGTCGATTAATTTGGACAGGAATAGGCAGGAACCGGTAGAACGAAAATTATGACAGATACGATTAAGTCGAGATGTTCTTGTCGTTCAAAATTCCTATTATTATTATTATTATTATTATTTTTGGTTGTTGATGCTCTTTCAAAATTCAGATCCTCGCCCAGAACGAGTAAGCATCGAGGCTTCTTGGACCGCTCATTGATTATGCATGCGTATTATAATTTATCTCTTTATTATTCAAATTCTCGGTTGTGTCATTTCAACGTGGGAGAATTTGAGTTAAAAAAAAAAAAAAAAAAAAAAAAAAAGGAAGAAAAAGAAAAATATATTATCCGTTCGGTTTGTTCGGAATTTATAGATTAATTCTACGAAAAAGAATCTTAATTAAAATGGACGTTGACCATTCGTTGGTCGCTCCTCGTTTAAACACGCATACACGATTCATAAAAATATACACATTTTCAACATATATTAAATTCCTTACGTTAATTTCTATTTTTAACTATAATTAGTATAATTTTTAACCGATCACCTCATGTATTCACTTCCTGCCATCGACACTTGTTCGTCCTTTTCGATTTGGGATTTTCCAAGAGTCGAACTGTGTGCACGTTCGCGTTCTAACGTTGTCTCGTGGTGAGAGGCGAAGGTGCATGGCACCACTGGCATCAATTAGATCGTGTTATGCTAATGCGGTCCGCGTGTACGGTGCGAGATACGCGGCAATCATCTCAGAGCTTATAGGATCGGATCCTCGTAGGCGGTCGACAACCATAATCCACCGTGGACATGAATTAAACCGTGAACAGGCAGGTGCAACGCGGGATAGGCGAATTTGTTGGGCGGAAGTCGGGTATAATTAGAGTATCGCGCGACTCGAGCTTTGGACGTAGAGAATATTTATAATATACAGTGCTTCAAGGATATATGCAAAGAGAATCCTTGTTTGTTTCTTCGTTTCGTCGTTTTTGTAATGTTTATAATTATCAGAAGAAATGATTTATCAGTTATTTGGAAAATTTAAAAGTGTTATATATTCAAAAAAATTTTTCGAAAAGAAAAATAATCTCATGGATATAAATGGGTTGTTAACGATTTTTTACAGGAATACAAATTTAATAGAGATGATGATAAGTAAGTTTTTTTTTGAAACTTCAATGCAATTTATATCTTTACAGATTATCTTCGAGATGTCGGGCAATCTCTCCTTTTTTTTTTTTTTTTTTTCATTTCATATGAAAATTGCAGTGCAAAAGCAGCCTCGATGTCTTAATAAATTTTTTTCAAAACATGCTCATACCGATAAGCATTCAAACACAAGCGTATTGAATCTTTTGTAGCTCGAGATGTAACCTTGATAATCTTTATTGTCTATTTTTGGTTCTAATTATTGCTACGGCTAATTATTTTGTGCACCGGTGTAATTATAACAAGAGATAAAGAGTCAGGGTATATACATATTATTAAGATTTAACTTGTAGATTTAATTAATGACCGCTAAAAGTTTAATTATATATCGCCATATAAATTGCTGCTATATGTGCGTGCCTTAAAAATTTAATTACAATTTAAATTATGTTTTGTAAATTAAATCCTCTTGCAAATAATTTAATAAGATCAAACTTTACTATCTAAGGATACAACATGCTCATAAGTGTAACGCGACATTTCATATCTTGATGATATAATAATATTATACTTTGGCTGGAAATTTTTTCCAGTCGCTCTTTGTAGAAGGAGATTCAAATGTGCCAGATTCGATTTGCAATACAAACTAGTAAGAAGAAGTTAAAATTTAGAATACTTAAAAACGTTTGTCTTAATATTTCTGCTAAATGTAATAAGTTTAACAGTACGAGTAGAATTTTACTTAATTTTATTATTAAAATGAAAAAAATTTTTTTCACATTTTCATCACTGTTACTGTTCAAATCATCGTATCAAATTCACAGAAGAACGTGTCTTACGCATTTTATTTTATTTTTCGTAGAATAACTTTGGCTGGCTATTTCCATTCGTCGTTCCATCCAAGTATATCGATTAACTCGTACGGAACCTATTTGTCCATTTTCTTTACTTTTCCTATTTGAATCAAGTGACGAATAATGCTATAATGGCTACCTTCGTTCGAAACGTTTATTTATCTTGCTTTTTATCTCGTATATATATATATATCTTAAACGATTATTGCCCATGACATTTGAGTCTTTCTCTTATGCTAGTCCATAGTTTTAATAAAAAAATCAAACAGTCTTGAATTTCACGAGAACTTTGAATTGTTCTAGCATTTACATAACCTTTATCAAATGTTAAAGTTTTGTCCTTGCTAATATTTGTGGCAATTTCTTCAATTTTATATACGTATAATAAAATAACGCGAATATTTTCATCACGTTCGCATGTTATGTGGCATGACGATGCGATGTTTATCTTACGATTAGAAATTCTATTAGAAAGCATCTCGGATACATTCGTATATATATGTATATAAATATATATATATTTATTCGATGTTAATTTTTTCCTTACTTCTTCCACATATTGCATTGTTTTCCATCTGATACGATTATGATCTGGAATACGATGCAAATTAAAAATTATCATCGTTCTGAACGAAGAAAATAATCTGCGTTTCGAGAAACGAAGCGCGTGCGCAATGATTTGCAATCGCGGCTTATTTCACAAAGATATTGCACGTCCGTTTGAAATTATTAAAATCGTTTAAAAACTACACCAACTGCATGTAACTCTTCTTCTTCTTCTTCGTCTTCTTTTTTTTTTCTTTATTTACCACGACACGAAACCGAACGCTTCTCGTGAATTAATAAAATTGAAAACTCTTGGTCTATCTTCGCTTTTCGATAATTTTAACGACGAGTAAATATTAACTCATGAAAATCCAACTTCCAAGAAAAATATTTAACGCGCATCAAGCTTATACATTTAACTTAAATACATTAATAAAATAGTTTATTCAACACTACAAACAACAAATCGAACGAGTGTCTAAACAGTCTCTCTCTTCATCGCGGTTTACCAATCGTTGTAACGCGATAATACGTAGAAAAGAAGAAGAAGAAGAAGAAGAAGGAAAAAACTTCGCGACAATCTCCTCGTATCGATTAAAATGAAAAGGTTATCGCAGATTTTACAGCTGACAATATTTTAATTCGCGTGGTAGCGGCGTGAATGGCGTTGAATATCGGCGGCAACGGGTTAGAACAAGCAAAAGTTCATGGTTGCCGCTTTTCTTCCCCCCACGATAATCGTGATAACGCGGATCCACGCGCGGCGAAATGTCAATAAAAGCTATTAATAACGACGGTTTGTTATCCTATTAGAGGCTCGATCATCTCGCCAAGGATTTTATTAACTCGACGCGTTCGTTGATTTCGATCGAATCCGATGATGTTTGTTTGTTCGTTTATGAAAATTCGAATCGTCACGAGGAGAATTATATTTTCTTTTTTTTTTTTTTTTTTTTTAGAATTCTCACGACAGAACGAAGAAAATTTACATAAACATCTAAAAATCTACGGCTATCGTTACATTGTATCGGGCAAAAGTCAATTATAAAAACGTTAGCTTCATGCATAAATTCAATTTTCATCAATGACTTGGCGAAATCTTTGTACACGTGTATTTACTAGACACCAATTAGAATCCAAGAGATTAGAAACGCTCTATCTCTGGTCGTTAATCCGTCAATTTTCAAAAAAAAAAAAAAAAAAAAACACGCAACCACGCGCCATCCACGAGAACAATAATCGGCCGATTATTGGAAGGAACATCGTGTACAGATTGGAAAAATAGTCGCGTGACAACGAATCCTCGACACGTATCGATAAGTCAGTCGGTCCCCAGCCCGATAGAAAAATAACACGGCCAATAAATACGTGGTATACGTGTTGTCCCCGTATGATTTGTAGATCGCATTATACGACACTACAAGACGCGTGCGTGCTGTTCGATCGTGTATTAACGCCTTTTATCCTCCTTTTTTTTTCCCCCTCCCTCTTTCCTTCGAGACCGCGATCTGCGTGACCGCGATGATAAAAGGACACGTTAATAATTTTTCACTCACGTGTCGAACACGAAACCATCTTTGTTTTATAGCTATTTCCAACGTGACACGCGAGTGATAGATCCGCGCGAAGACGCGACTTCCCTTGGATCATCGTCACGCGATACACGGATGAAGAAATCTTTCTTGTTTCTTGAAAGATATTGAAATAATTTTATTTCTCCGATTGATCTTATATTGGCTCAACTTCGAGATGGAAATAATTTACATCAATGACAAAAATATAAAATTAATAAAAAAAAAAAAACTACCATTGCGAAAAGAAGATGAAGAGCTTCGCGTGGAAGTAAGGAACGAAAAATCGAAACGAATTAAAAAAAAAAAAAAAAACGGAAGGCCTCCTGAAAGATTCTTTCTGAATGCAACTTCCGTCACCTCGTCATCGTCCTCAAGGAGTGAATTTAATGCTCGGCTTGAGGCAGTCCGAAGGCACCTGCGCACCCCTATACCCGACGGCGAGGCAAAGTACCTGCCTACGTTTCACCGCATGTATTTAAACATGAGCTCTATTCCGTCCCATCGATTCGAACCACGTGTGTCCACGTCGTACAGGACGAGCGTTTAAATCGAGCCCGATGCGACGCAACAACGACAACAAGGCGTGGAGGAACCTGTTACCTGAGGTTCAGGTAGGCGGATTTTGATCCGAACCGATCGATCGGCAGACCTTTTGAGAAATTATTGCACGCGTGGGCGGATACCTCGACGAATGGGTCGTTGACGTCGTTGCCCCCGTGAAATGATTGTTGCTCGTTGATGTTTTTCCTCTCCGCGTTTCAACGGATCAAGTTATGATTGCTTCGATCTTTGAGTTTTAAGACGGTTTTAAGGTGGTTTTAAGCGGGATTTGAAGAAGAAAGTGATCGAGTTAAATAATAAAGTTTCGACGAATGAATTCGATTGAGAAAATAAATTCGTGCGATTTTATTATTGATCCGTGGATGGAAATAAGAGAAATATTTGTGTAAGACAAAATAGGGTAGTTTTATAATATGTATAGTTTTTGTAATCCTTTTGAATTTCGTTTTTATGGGTTTAATGATTAGATTAGAAGTTTATCTTTTAGAGAAGTGAAATGAAGTTCATTAGGTGTAGTATTTGTACAGTTTTACGATTGGTTTTAATGAGGTATGATTGATACATTAAGATTTATTTCCATACATTTAATGGTTTCGATAAATGGTAAAATCACTAATAACGATATTAGACGTTTCGTACGTACTGTTAATGCAATTTTAATTGGTAGATTAAACTTTCCGAGAATCGATAAGATAATCTGAACTTGCATATTCCATTATAATCATTTTGAATTTTCAACAGCGTGTTAATTTCCGTGATGATAAAAACTCTGCTTGCTTCATGCGTAGAATAATGTATAATTATCATAATTATCATTAAAACTTAAAGTTTATGCATCCGATATTTGAAAATTTAATAATTTCTCTTTAAAGTTTTTGCTCGATAATTTATTTTTTACGAAAGCCCTGTTTTTTTTTTTCCTTTTCCTATTTCATCATCGAGTGATTACAAATGTAAATTTATGAATTTTAATTCGTTCTCGTTTCCATCGTTATCGTCATTATAATAATATTAACAGCAATAAACGCAACAACTATAGAAAATGATAATCTATCGCATTAACATGTGTGCTTCTCATCTTGAAATGCAAGATTAACCAAATAAAATTCATTTTCATCATCTCTAAATTAAATTACATTATACAAATAAACGAACAGAGATGCTTCTCCTTGGCTCTTCCATCCCTCGTTTAACTCAACTCGCATAACCAAATCCTCGAGACCGAGCAAACCAACTCTACACAACAAACATCACCACTCATTCAAAAATTAAAAATACTTATAGCTGCCTGGAACCCTCTCATATTTCATATTTCTCGCGCGAATCTATGAGTCATATTCGAGCGTCGTACACGTCCCGCCAAGTTACAAGGCGGCCAACGCCGAAGTAGGACGTGAAAAGGTTAACGGTTGTATCCGCGTGCAGAAGAAGCTCGGCCATCGTAAGAGCTGTTGAGACAATAGCTCGGCATTCAAGGCTAATCGAAATAATCGGGCTGCCCCTCTCCGAGACGAGACGTCGAAGAGCACAATGGCTAATAATATTATAAGCCGAAAGGTGAAATCTCGAAACTCTGTGTCGTCTTGCCGATCGTGGAACGAACATTCGACTTCGGTGTATATATACGATTCGTGACTTCGTCCAGGACGGGTTGCGGCAAGGGTCATTGGAGAGGGAGAGAGAGAGAGAGAGAGATTCTCGCTCGATCCACCGATCGTGATGATAACAAGCTCGAAACGACGCCTGGAATTCCGCGATAATGTTCCAACGAGCGCAAACGCGTCGCGAGGTGTTTTGCCTTCGAGGCGTTCGCGCGGAACCGTTTTTACGGAAGCTCGGGGATCCGCCATTGAATCGCTCGAATTCCTGTCATCGCATTTTTCGATCGCGCGCGATACCGTGAGATAGGCAAGGCTGGGAAGAAATCGCGTGATGGAGAAACGTATTATAAGGGATCGAAGGATTTGTAAATAATGTGTATTATTTAGATTTTTCATCCAGTCACAGAACCGGAAAGTCGAAGAAATAATTGGATCTTCCTTGAAGTTTCATACTGTTATATATAGAAATTACAGAATATCGTTGAAATAGAATTTTTAATAGTCGCACGTATATGTTGAATTTTGAGGTTAGAATGTGACTTGATCTAACCTAGCTTAATCGTTAAATTAATATAAGTGGAAGATCTTTAAAGTTTCATTATATATTACAGAATATCGTTGAAATAGAATTTTTAATAGTTGCACGTATATGTTGAATTTTGAGGTTAGAATGTGACTTGATCTAGCTTAATCTATATATATATATAATAATAATTCTATATATATAGAAGATTTTATTATATAAAATTATATATAGAAGCGTTATATATAGAAATTGTAGAATATCATTGAAATAGAACTTTTAATAATTGCACGTATATGTTGAATCGTTAAATTAATGATGAGTGAAAGATTGGATCTTCTTTGAAGTTTCATAGCGTTATATATATAGAAATTGAAGAATATCGTTGAAATAGAATTTTTAATAGTCGCACGTATATGTTGAATTTTGAGGTTAGAATGCGACTTGATCTAACCTAGCTTAATCGTTAAATTAATATGAGTGGAAGGTTGGAGAAATAATTGGATCTTCTTTGAAGTTTCATACTGTTATATATAGAAATTACAGAATATCATTGAAATAGAACTTTTAATAGTTGCATATGCTGAATTTTGAGGTTAGAATGTAACTTGATCTAGTTTAATCATTAAATTAATATGAGTGAAAGGTTGGAGAAATAATTGGATATTCTTTGAAGTTTCATATATATAGAAATTACAGAATATCGTTGAAATAGAACTTTTAATAGTTGCATATTTACTGAATTTTGAAAATGTAACTTGATCTAACCTAGCTTAATCGTTAAATTAATGACGAATGGAAAATTGAAAATATAATTTCTCGTTTTAATCTTATTCTGAGATGTATTGCACGCATGGATTGAATTTTGAGGTTAAAAAAAAAAAGAGAGAATATAGAAGATAAGGTTAGATCAGTCCTGCGAGCGTTTATTACGTAACGTTACATTGAATTATACTTTGACGATTTATTGCGCCGAAACTGAATAAATCAAAGCGTTTAAAGAATTTTCACGGGAGACTCGAAACGATGAATTTTCATGAAGGAGGGATCGATTCCGCGAAGTATCATCCAAGTGTATCTGAATATTAAACGAGGGACAGAGGGGTACACGAAACGGAGCTCGGTTTCGTAACCGAGGAAGAGGCCAATTTCGTCGCGCTAACGCGGCACGAAATTCGCACCTACCAGATCCCACCAAAAATTTGCATCGCCCATATTGGACGTGTCACGTGGAAGGAACGTGGCCGTTCGAGGAGGAAGACGAGTCTCTTTTCTCGAGTTGATCGAACGAGACGAAGAATCTTATAAAGGAACATCTGTACATTTACATTACATTTTTCAAAGAGAAAAGGTGCAAATAAAAATATGAGATAAGAAAATTCTTGGAAAGAATTTTGGCGGGCAACGCGTCTTAGCCGCGATGGTAGCCGCTCGACTAACGAGCACCAAAATAAGACGCATACATTACTTTAGCTTTAATAATCCATGCTCGATTTACATGGTAATTACTAAGCTTTCTGATCCCAAATTACCTCTCAGCCGAGCCGTCAAAGAGTCGACGAGCAGCCGACAACGAATAATAAGTGTACGCGTGAAAGAAATGGGGCAAAGAGAATCGTTTAGCGGAATGCGGTATTCAAGAGAGCAAGAGTATAACGAGTTGGAGCTTTCCACAGGGGATGGATTTCTAATTTTCATGATGTTTAGGAGCTCGTTGAATCGTTGAAGGTCCAAATGACTTTCGTTTCGGAATTTAGATAAGGTAGTGAAATAAAATTGGAGATTCGTGTAAAAATAAATTTTTATGTGTATAAAATGTAGTAGCATGGATGAATTTCAATGTTATATTATTTCCACGAATAACAGAATGATGTGTTTCGAGGGGGTTGCGATCGATGATGATTTCAGAAACGTTTAAAAAGTATCGTGATACAGAAAGAGAGAATTTCATGGTGATAATGGAAAGAATTGACAGTGGAACTCGAAAATCTACGAAAATAAAGATATCATACATCTAAACTTCTTAGATAATAATAAACAAAAACGTTCCGACGCAGAGATAGAATTTAATCTCATCACAACAACATCATTATCAATGTTAATACGACTAACGCAAAACCACAAACATAATTTTCGATTCACAGCTCGGACGAGGATGAAGCTTTGCTGTGTTCGATTCGAAATCGAGATCAATTCCAAACGCTCTCCGCCGCTATTTCCGCGATAAGAAGTTCGAAAGAACGGAGACAGGAAGTGAGGGTAACGCGGTTTCTCCCACTCGAGGCAGGAAGAAACGTGAAAACTCGATTCCTACGAGTGATCGAGTGTTAACCCGTGTAAAACGGATGTGTAGCGTACGCAGGTGTAAAATCGCGTTCTATCTGGGCCTGCAAAAGAAAAGGAACTCGCAGGTGGAGAAAGAAACTTCCATCGCGGCACTGTTAGTTTATTATCCTCCATGCTTCGTGGATAATACACGCTGGTAGTAGGTTGGAGCTGCATTCGGCTTGATATTCCACGGATGAACGCGATTGTTGAGAAAGGTACGCGGTTTGCTATGGAAATGCGCGTATCATATTTCTTGCGGTATAATTACCGCATAACGGTTGATTAACGGTTAACCGTTGACTCTTGTGATGGATGCAAATTAATCGAGCCTTTTTTTTTTTTTTTTTTTAATCGTTTGATTCTATTATTGCGAATATATAACGTGGGGATTTTTGGCGATTGAATCGTGAAATAATGAATGGAAAAATTTGTGCTCGCTCGAAAGTTCATTGCGAAATTTATATGATAATTCGATATAAAAGATATGCGAAGCTCAATTTCCATCCAATTTAAAATTAAATTATATAGTTTAGTTATAGTTTAGCGAATGATACCAGATTGATACAATTTTGGATGGTACAGAATGAATGGTGTAATTATTGTAATATTTGAAAAAAAAAATGACTCTTGAATTAGCAAAATATTTGGAAAAAAGTATGCGTGTGTAATTTAGAAGAAAACTATCCAGTTAAAATATTCCATTAATATTAACATTTGTGTTGTTTGTTTCGGATCATTTACATTTTAAAATATATAAAAAGCGTATGAAAAATATCGATTTTTGTCCTTATTGGAACACTTGCAATTTCAGGACTTAAAATTAAGATTTTAAAATAAGACGATTTGCATGCATTACTATTTGCATATCGATGCGTAGCAATCGGGAAAGGCAATAAAATGCAAACGTTAACAGGTTTTATACTTGTTACGATTGCAACGATAAATTGATGCTCATGGCCACGATCTTGTCCTTGTTATCGGTAGTCGAGCCACATTTAACAGTGAGCATTGTGTGATACACAAACATAAAATTAATGCAAAAGGCCGTGGAGATAGTGGTGGAATTAATAAGAACGGAAATACTGACGGAAATTTCGAGATAAATCGAGAAACCTGCGATGAAAATATTCGATCGAATCGATTTTATGAATTATTAAAAATTTTCAAAAATTCCTTCATAATTCCTCTCTCTTTCTCGTTTGAGCTTACAATTAACAACTCTTAACAACATCTTATTATTATTATTACAAAATTTCTTCATCAAATCCAAACCGTTATCACGTTCGATCCAAAAATCGAGTGCAAACTCTCCCTCGCTTTATCGAGCAAGAGAAGAAGAAAAATTCCCTTCTTTCGAAGGTATTCCCAATGAACGCGAATCTTCCCTCGAACCAACCACCGACTCCAAGTGTCTCGCAGCAGGCTTTGCAGACTTCGCAATAAAGATCTGGATTAAAGGTGGCTGCTTCGATGCCATAAACATAGGCGCGAGGCGTGGTTGGAAGGAAGTCAATAAACGACCACGGGGCCGACAAATTTATCCGTGTAACGGCCGTTTTACTCAGCTCCTTGTATATTATTATTACGATACTTGAAACCGATCCCCCGCTTATGCTCGCGCGGAAGCTGACAATTCCAGATAAGGGAGGTTTCCCGGTTTGGATTAGGAACAGGTTCGAGCGTCGTATTTCGTCGGTTCGACGCCGCGACTTTTTAATTCGCGCCACTGTGAATGGCCATTGAACGCGTGGTGGATACTAGCCGAGATTACGATCACGGTGTAATGGAATGGATAGCTGCTTAGGCAGTTGCGAACAGAATACTTTGTCTTCTGTCCATTTTCTATTTTCGAAGATGTAACGTTTGTTTGGTTTGGTTTGGTTTCTTACATTTTATGTAAGAATTATCGAATAAAATCGACAAGTGTACATATTCGTGAAGTATACGAAGAAAGGGATTTTCATAGGAATAAATAATAAGTTGCTCGTGATTAATTCATCTTCGAATTGGATAAAATTGAAATATTATGAATAGTTGGAAGAACGATGGTGTACAGTGGAATATATTCGAAAGTGTTTACGTGGATTTTTCGAGATCAAGAAATCTTAATCTATTCTTCCTAACAGAGAGTGTATAGTTAAGGAGGATGATGAAATAGAAATTTCAATTTTCACGTGTGCTTTTGAAACAGATAGATAACACGAAAATATTATAAATTCCTAACTTCCATGAAATCGGTTTCCACTTCCTCCTTCTCTACCTCAAAAAAAGAATTCTTTGCAACAACAATAAACAATTCAATATTACCATTCAAAAGGATAATGGAATGAAAGGGATACTTTAATGCGGCAAGTTTAAAGACCTTTCGAGCCGAGTGTCGCGATGAGATTTACAAAAGTCCAAGCAAAGCTCGTCGTCTTTCTTTCGCAACGGAAGGATTTGCGGATTGCACGGTGGTTTTCTTCGCTGAGAAAATATTTTTTCTTCCTTCTCGTTGCTTGCTGCAGCTGCCGCAATGCACGGATGACGATACAACCTGAGAATTTATTCAAAGAATTGCTCCTTCCCTCGAACGTAAATTTTAATTCCGTGTGTATATTCATGGATTAAATGTAAACTTGACCGACTTGTATCTTTTTGATATAATTATTTCGAAAAATATTTTTCTATTTTACTTTTCGATTTAGATACGTTTTAATTTTTCAAAACGAACGCTTAGTATGTGACTCATCGAGAATTATTAAAGAATAATATTCTCAAACATCTAATAACAACAACATTTTTCTAAGCAAATTGAGAAAATAGTGAAATAAATCAAAAGATTATCACTTAGATAATTCTAAGGAAACTTGATACGGGTATTGTAAAATACGTTTAATCGTGTATCATAAATATTATTGCTTAAGAACTACTTGATTTGAATTTAAAAACGCTAATTATAGATAATTTTTTTCCTACTCAATTATGCGTTGCGTTCAAGGTAACAAAATGATGAAAAATATATCGTGATTAATTCAAAATTCTTTTTTCACTTTGATTTTCTATTCTTTCTTTTCTTCTAATAATTTTATTATTAGATTAGATTCATTCAAGGCTTCTCGTATATTACGCAAAAATATTACGCACCGAAATGATAAAAGTTTCTTCTTTATTTCTTTCTGAATATTAATTCCCATCGTAAAAACTTGCGCTCAACAGCAACTAACACGATAAAAGAAACTCTTCCGTGTAATTTAATTTTTTAGAATTACGCAAATTACCGTAGACGAAGTTAATTCAGGCAGAATTTAATAACTTAATCCTTCTTTTACAACGTATAATAATCCATTGGAAGGAAGGAAACGAGAATGGTTTCTTTAACAAAATCCCGCTACGTTTCCAATCCATACGAATTTCCATATTAATAACACATCAATCTTGCAAAATTTTACACATCTTGCGAGCATAATGTATACAATCCAACGCCTAACCACTCGCATCTTTATCGAAGATTCACTTCGAAACCACGACCCAAACAGGATCGTACGTAGAAATAAAACGTTGAAGAAAATCAACTAAAATAAATGGAAACTACTTATGAAGAAGCACCCACTCGTTAAGATAATCAGTTTCACTTTGATCGCTATCCTATTTCGCGTCTGCATCTCTCTTTCTTCATCCCTCGCTCGTTGCCTATGTAATTCGTTCATCGATCAAGCTCGCGCCTAACAAAATCAGGACATACCCTTGTAACACGCGTAATTCTACCTTTCGTCCACTTTTTTACCTACAACTTCTTTCTCATCAGGGCGACAAAAAGAAGGAATCGAGACTCCTTAAATACCCAAGAATTAAGTAAAACGTGTGCAGGAGGAGAAGGAATATTTGCGGTGCATTTTGCTATCATCGATTTGCCGGTCTAACCGGATGAAAACAAGCGTATAATTTCTCCGTGGTGAGTTGAGCTCCCTTCACATCGATCCCAGTGATCGAGATCGGGCCGGAAATCGTGCACGCAATCTTGGGAGGAAGAAGGAAGAGGCCGGATTATCATTGGCGAAGAATTTTAACCGCTACCTTAGCCGGCCACCGAACAATATATCAGCCGTCGTGGCCGGCGCACACGAGCACGCCGCATGACTGTCATTATCTAAGATGCCACCGCGTGATTTATACGCGGCCTTTTGACTACCGAGTCGAGCCGCTCGCCATTTTTTTTTCCCGGGCGAAAATCTGCCGGATGGACAGGGGACAAGTCCGTACTTGTACTAGGATGGTTCTTGGGATGGGGACAGGATAGTTGGAGGAGATTTGAAAGCGTTGATAGGTTTGGAGATGTAGGTGGAAGTTCGAAATCGAATCGTCTATTTTGAAGCGATAGGTTTTGAAACGATTTGTCGATGTTGGGGAGAGTTTGGAAGAGTTGATGGTTTTGGACGTGTAGGTTTTAAGGATGTTGGAGAGGGTTCGAAAGTGTTGATGACTTTGGAAGAAAGTACGGAAATTTGAGGAAGATTGTAAACGGCTTTGGAGCGATAAGTTTTGAGAATAGGTTTGCTGAAGTTTGGAAATGTCGATGCTCTTGGAAGAAAGCTATATTATAAAAATTTGAGAAGTTTGTAAAAAGTTTCAGAGGATGTGTTGAAATAGAATCGATTTTGATTTGTAATATTGCAATCGAAATTGCAATTGGAGGATGAATTTCTGATGTTCAAAAGGATTTAGAAGCTTTTGAAGGTTCTTGGATAGAAATTTGAACTTTTGCAACACTATAACTATATTATTCGTAAGTAATATCCATCGATAAAATTGAAATATCGATTTTATACTTTAAAGTATCGTTGAGTCACTAAACGATCTGTTGCTGTTCAGTTTGCAGAATAAATTCACACTACGAATAGAGGATTGAATCATTAATAGACCCTTCGTCGCGATAGTTTACACACTCTTCTATGGGCACACAATGTGACGAAGGTTAAACGGCCGGATACAGGGACGAAACGATGTTAAACTATTCGCACGAATCGTACGCAAATTATCCTGAACGATCGTTTTCGTTGGCGTGTAAATTGCGAACGATTATGAAGATTACAGGTGTCGTAACCACCTTCTCTCACTTGCCGTCCAATTTGTCGGAAATAAAGAGATTTTTGTGTTTTGTTGCGTAGTGCAAGAAACGTGTAGGTGACAAAACCACTTGTCAACTCACCATTCCCCTGTTGTGTTTGTGTATTCTGAATTGCAAATATCCACCATATCTTGAATATTTTATCGAACCTTTTGATCCTTACGAAGAATTTATCCTTTCTTTCCTTTTTTTTTTTTTTTTCAAAATTTCTCTCGACTTCCTTGTTATAATTTTCTTTATGGAACAATTTCCATTAAGATTTTATTTCGAATTTTGCAAATCTTGCAAGATTTTTATTTATCTTTACACCTTCTGTTATGAATTTTTATTATTTCTGAGAAATTTTTCTGCGATTTTTCTGCGTAAGAAATAATCGACAGGCTTCGTATCGCGTGTGTATCATGGCTTCTATTATTATTTATTATTTATTTTATCTTTGAAATCATACCTTTCGAAGATACCAATCTCTTCATTATTTAAAACCAATTTTCATCCTCGAGTATCAATCGAGGATTCACCCGAGTATGAACCTTTCTAACACAACATCCACACCGATCGAGGATTTAAGTTACGACTGTTTCTCTTTGACAAGGGTACACTTTCATAACCAGCCGTAATTAAAACTAATAACACTCGCTTCGGCTTCCAATCAGGAAGATAGAACCGCCTTCGAACGTTCAGACATGAACGATTAGTTTTTTTCCTTCAAAAACTCTCCAAGTGCCAAGTGAAAGTCTCAGTGATATAACGTTTGTTCAATTATAGTTATAATAGGAGTTATTGTTATGCAAATTTCGTTTGGATTGAAAATTCGAACGATGATCCGAGAATTTTTAAAATTTTTAAATATCGTATTTAAAATGTAACGTATCAATGTTAATATTTGGACGATAAGTAAATTATCGATGCTCTTAACAATTTCTCGAACAATTTTATTGTATCGGGTGCAGAGAGATAATTCATTGAAAATTTTTATCGAATTCAATTCGATAAAGAAAGATAGTTCTTTTAGTTTTTACGACGTTGCATTAAGTAACTATCAAATCTCTATTCCTTATCGCGATTTCTCAAAACGTTTTTCAAATTTTATGTCTCGTAAAACGATCGTTCGTATACTTGTATGTACGTCTCTGTTTATGTCTCTTTTCTTATGACACTTTAAGGATGTTTCATTGATGTCATCACAATTTTATTGGTATTTTTACACCATCATTATAAATTGATCGCGTTTCTTAAGGAGGTTTTACTTCACGATTAATTTAGGAAAAATTCATTTAAAAAAAAAAAAATTGGCATCGAGAGAAAATAGAATAAAAGAAGCAAATTATCAAATAAGCCAATCTTGATCTGAAGAAGTAGAGATTGTTAATCATCGACTCTACATTATTACATTCAATATTTAAAAGAAAAGAAAAAATTTCCCTTTCAACGAATTGCGAAAATAAAATTCTTTCTTCAAAATTTCCTCTATCAAATCTATATCTCATCACTTTGACTCGAGAATCATCGTCACACTCTCGTAATTTCGAAACGACCATCGAATACGTCCACCTTTATCCATCTTAAACCACGCGACGCCTATTTCTATCCAAATATCCATTTCTTGCTAAATCCAATATCCTGTGTAACGCGCGCAATAAATCTAATCCTATAAATCCAATATTATTTCCCTGAAAGTCGAGGGAATTGCACGTAGCAATAACAAACTTCACAGTTTAACACTGAGCGCGCGCGAGAAGGATCGAGAAATGATGATTTTTTTTTTTTTTTTTTTACGGGCACGTCCAGTGGAAATACGGCTAATGGAATCCATGGATGCTATTCTATGGGATCTTGGAATCGGCATCGGGGTAAACACGTTTCGCTGGACCACTGTGTACACACGAGGAACGGCTACATCTCAGGATTGTGCGTAAATAAATTGTCCGTAACTCGCCTCTACAACGTCTACACCGGACCGATATTCGCCTATTATCCTTTCCGGTGTTTCCACGAAAGCCTTTCCTGCGATTTCAATGCGCGGATCTAGGCACCGAGAAATTCTTTATTGCCGTTTCGAAGTCATTAACTCTCCGTTACGCAAATCATTTATTATTTTCAGCGATTTTTTTTTTATTTTTATCTTTTTTTTATCTTCCTTTATTTTTTATTTTTATTTTTTTATTTTTTATTTTTATTTTTATTCTTTTTTTTTTCTTCTTCTTCTTTTTTTCGTTTTTTCTTTTCCGTCTCGCGGAGAAGAGTGGCTCGAAGCCACAGGGGGATTGATTTACGACGGATTTGAAAGATTTTTAATTCGTCTCGCGATAAACGATATGGAAATGAAATAAATTCCTCGGATGATTTTTGTTGTGATGCGAATATTTCGAGACTGTACAGTTTTGTCGTGGCCAATAATTTTTCGATTATATTTTTCGTAATTAATGCGAAATGAGGGGGGATATATCGGTGAAATATTATTAAAATTTAATTTCCAAAGTATGGGCATGCAAATATTTCTTCGGGGAAATGAATATGCGTATATCGAATAGAAATTATCGAATTTGATTTTATTTCTATTTAAATCGATGTATTCGAAATTATGTTGATATCGTTAAATCTGCATAATCTTATGTTAGTGGGCACACATTTTTTCCTTTCTTTGGGATGAAAAAAACTTGATTAGTCAAGACTAGATGAACAACAACTATTAACTCAGATACATTTATTACAAAGATAAAAATAATTAACCAACAAAAGGAGAAGAAGAAGAAAAATAATTTTATTTAAATGGCCAATATCTTTCTTACACATTTTATCACATTTTTCGACCTATAAATATTCATCGAGATACATCGAAATTACACGCAATAATAAGCTTCCCTCTTCTTTTAAAACACGCAAAAAGAAACTCGCCATCCAGTTACCATCAATAATCTCTCTCGATCCGTCAATATCTGAAACACACCTGTCTCTCGATCCATCCCGCCAACGCGTATCCCGTCCCACAATATACCATCATCAGCAACAAGAGAAACGATTCGCGGGAGAAAATGTTCCCATGTGGACACGGGGGGATCGGCAGGAAACGCGGTTAATGGAACCTCTATTAATGTTGGATCTCTTGTGAGACAGGCAGATATATATATATATACGGATAACGCATCTCGTATGGGATAGGATCGTAGAGATTTTCCCTGAAACCCGTTTCCTGACCTCGTGTGCACAGGCTATGTATCCTACGACGATCCTGCCTACGCTCGAGCATGCCTCTGTCCTCGTTTTCGTGAGTGGACACCGCTTTCTCGATGGAAGCCCAACCAAAAGAAGAGGAGGAACACCCTCGATCTCTTGTCTCAGATGCGATCCTAGGAGGCGATTCTCCGTTGGGGCAATCAGATCGTTCGAGGAGATAAATGAAAGAAATTATTTTATCAAATACTTTATAGTTTTAATGAAAATTAATAATAACAGAGGGTGAATTTTGGTAATCTTGTTAATGTTGTTAACATTTTTTTTTTTTTTTTGTTTTAGTCTCGTGAGAGGTGGAGAAAACGGAAGTGGAAAATTGAAAATTTGTATATCGAAGGAAGGATTGGATATCTCTTGTTATTCCAATAATTTTTCGATCGACAAGGATAATTTCGACGAATCGCGAAGGCTAACAGGTAAAGGGAATCTAAAATTCTAAAGGAAGAACCAATCGAGGACGTGTAAATGGCAATCGGCGACCGTTAAAACAGGTAATCGAGAATTTTATGACGAGCGTGAAATTTAGCAAGTATGACGTTTGCTGAAGAATAGTATACGACGAACGGCAACATAAAAAAACAATTTTGGACAACTCGAAATTTACTTCTTTGTCGCGAATTTAACGATCAGCCAACACAGTTATTTGGCTACTTCCTTTCTAATTTTGTTTTTACATCTTGAAAGATTATTATTCGCCAAGACGTCGATGCGGTAAATAATGTTTTTAATGTCCCGTTTTAAGATACTTCCGCTATACGAAACGAACTTAATGAATACTTAAGAGAGAACGTTTACACTGCCTTTACGACAGCAATTATAACATTACAGTATGACGCAATGAACGATGATGTACGGTTCGTTATGCGGTGAAAGAAATTTGATAATTGTTTTGAGTTACGTCTCTTGGCGCACAGAGGTTATACGAGAGTTTAAAGAGAATGGGATAATTTATCCTAACAAGGTTGCATTTTTCGATAAATTGATATTTTCGGGCTCCACTGTACCCATAGTTACCACGAAACTACACAATATCGAAATTGTTTAGAGAGAATTGGATAAATTTCTAGAGAAATTTATTATGCTTGCCGATATCTTTTACACATTCCTTAATTTTTAACGACACTTTCGTCGTGTCCAATCGATCGAATGCACAATACAAACTATCGTCTTTACGGATTTCTCAACAATTAGATAATTTTCGAACAATCGAAAACGATCATCTTCGATCGTTCCGTTCGAGCAGATACAAGCCAAGAGAAGTTACGTTCCAAGAAGAAAATTTCCAATATGAGAACGCTTTCTAAATTTCCAATTATCTTTAATAAATTCTACGAAATGTCGTGACCACGATCCTTAGAAATCTTTAACGATCTTAAATGCACGCGAGAATTTCCAATCGAAAGATCCAATCTTTATTTAATCTCGTGCGAATCCGACCGGATGAAAAGATCGATCGCGTTAATATTCAAGACAACGGTTCGCTTCTCTTCGATGAATCGTCATCTCAAAAAAAAAAAAAAAAAAAAAAGGAAAAAAAAGAAGATAAGATATGGAAAGGGTCGATTTAAGTTCAACGACCATGCGAAAATCGGGTAGAAGAAGAAAAGGGCGCATTATTAGCTATAAGCGAGGAGCGGCATCGCGCTTCCTGGGCCGTAAAGATGACGCGCTAATAGCTTCGTTTTATTATAGTCCTGGATCCTGGACACCTGATTTGTTGCCGTATGTCAGAGTTGAATACTGCTCACGACAGTGGAGCAGGTATAACCGATGCGTGGGCGGACAACACTTGAACCGACAGCTGCTCTTTCACTTGCCACGTGAGAATTTAGTTTCTACGCAATGTAGTTTGAGACTGGTTCGTCGAACAGGGTTATGGAGTACGCTTTAAAAGAGGATAAATGTCATTGAAAGGCGGTGCGTATTCTCAAGTTTCGTGATACGGCACCCTCCTCCACGTGATTCGTTTCATCGAAATGTTCAGGGAGAAATAAAAAAATTAAAAAAAGAAAAAAAAGTGGAATCAAAGATTGTTCCACGATGTTCGTCAAGCGTTATCGATTAACAAACTTTTCCTCCTTTCGTCTTTGTCTTTCATTCAAGTATATCGATACGCGGTGTGTCGATGAGTATTATACAAGCTATGGTTTTGAAGAGAATATCTTGAAGCATGACAATGAAGTATACTTTCAAGCTTTCACAATGGAGAAACTTTCTGGCGAAAGGATCTGTAAGTTTTAATTCTAATTTTTCTAAATACGATGGAAGAAAGTTTTCAGAAAGTTTTCAAAGTTTTTTATTTCACAGTCTCTCGGAAAATTGGAAAAACAAGATACGACTTAAAATTAACAATCAATCAAACGTGTAACACTTGTATATTCGAAACGGAGAATTCGAATATTCTCAATTTAAATTGTAAATTGAGAAATCCCTTAAAAAAAAAAAAAAAAAAAAAAAAGAAAAAAAACCACACAACGCAAACGCAAACTCTTCCAAAATTTACTCCATTCGATTCCATCATCATCGGATGAATCAGCAAAAATCTAATCCAACGATATTAATCGACACGACGAGACGAATCCATTCACCTCGAAACGAACACCTTTCTCTCTCTCTCTCTCTCTCTCTCTCTCTCTCTCTCTCTCTCTCTCTTTCTCTCCTCGCGGACGAAGGAAGGAGAGAGAAAAGAAAAAAAAAGAAATATTCGACTTACGTCATCTCTGTCCTCGCGGAGATCGTCGTCAGCGCTCTCCTCGAGGACGAAGCCCACGTCGTTGTTGTTCCTGGCGAGTGAGGGCAACTTCCTGGGTGTCAGCTCCTCGCCGTCCGTGTCTCTCTTGCGCTTGCCACCGTCCCTGTGCTCGTTCAGCGTGGTCTCGTGCTCGTCCAACATGTCGGTGACCATCAGTTCCGACTCGACGCTCGTCGGGGATACGACTTCGTCCAGCGGTGACATGGTCGACCTGTCGGCTTCGCCGGCCTCCAGCACGGACATGATGGGCCACTTTTCCCGCCGCGGATGCCTCCTCGATGGTCACGATCACCAGAATTCGCGACAGACAGTCGGGCCTCGTCTTCGACAAGACGAGAGGTGGCAACGAGGCACCTCCACTCTTCAAGTGAGTACGGATCCACGTTCATAGATCCTTCCTTCTATATGCCCAATTTCCTTTCCATTCAACTATTCTTCTTGCTCATATTACATCCGATGTGAACGATGCGCTTCTTGTTGTCGTTCAATCGCTTTCACGCGATAACACTCTCCTTTCGAATTCTTTTTCCTTCGAGAGTACGTTGACATATGCTCGACTTGGTATATATCTCATCGATCGATTTCGAGCTCGTCCTCGAACGAAGATATTCGTTAAGAATCGGCACGGGTTTCGAGGATCGGTGGCCAAGGATTCGTACATTCGTGACGAGTCCCGCGTTCGCCCTGCCCGAAGACAATGGGCTGATAAATCGCCTGTCCCCGATAACGGTGCCGCTCACCGGTAAACAGAATCCCGGCCGGAGCCGGAGTCCAATTTTCCAAACGAGCCTGACCTTCTTTTTCCTCTCGGTGGCGACCAGTCGGCCGATCGAGAGCCGCAACCAAGGAACACCTGCTGCTCACCCAACGCTCGAATGCGAACGAAACGGAATCACTATCGACTCCAAGCTAACGATTCCAACATCCTTTTTTTCCCTTCCTCTCTCTCTTCCGCCTCTTCGAATCGAACGAGAGTTTTTGAGTAAAGAAAAAAAGAAGAAAAAAAAAAAATGGAACGTTCGAAGGAAGGGTATCGGATGCGAATTCGATAGCAGAGTAAGATTTCGCGAAAGGGACGATCGACTTGCAGTGAAGGAGCGGCGGCAGCCACGCAGCGCAGAGGATTCACGTGTGCGTGAGGCACGCAGCTTGGAAACCAGACGTAAAACGATCCCGCGGCGCGCGTCTCTGCGGGCATTAAAGTCTCCCGGCTTTCCACCGGTCCCACTGATCGATGACGCAGGAAACCTGAATTCTTGCGGCCGATCTCCTCGCTCGGTTTAATAACACACCGCTCGGCCACGGTGTAATTAAACTCCTGGCCAATTACACGGCCCGATGTGATCCGCGCTCGATCGGCATAGCATCGAAAATTGCGCGGCTTTCCTTCAAGAACGATGACACGGACGAGAACTCGTGGACGAGGAGGATCGATCGCGAGCGGAGTTAAGGCGCAGACGCGCTGAAAATTACGCGCAAAAAAAAAAAAAAAAACGTAGGCCGGTGGCGAGTCACGTGGCGGGCTCGCGTGCGATCACGTTGCTTCCCGCTACCGTTCTCACATCCACAGCCTCGGCCTGATTTCACCGTGGAATCGTGTCGCTAATACGACTGCACACGATCGATTCCCGCACACTTCCTTCCGCAGGCATCACGACTCCCGATCCTGCTCCGTGCTCGATACCTCGTGCCCCACGATTCTCGCTCATTCTAGTTTCCAAAGATCCTCCTCCAAGATCCAACATCCCCCTTCCTTCTTTCTTTCAAGAACGTGAACGTGATTCGTTCGGATGTTTTTTTCTTTTTTTTTTTTTATTTACTCGAAATTTTATCACTTTCGAAAAACACTTGTTGTACCACTACTTGTCCCGTACCTCACTTGATCTCAGTTTCTATCCTCCTTTTCGAACCAGTCGATTCGAAATTGTCCAACACAAGATCGAGCAACAACACGCGCGTAATTTTCCTTTCGGTCCAGTGATCCGGTCCAAGTCGATCCGTCTTACGCAACGTGATTCAACGCGGTCCACGTCTTCGAAACGTCCTCTCTCTCTCTCTCTCTCTTTCAAGAAAGACAGACAGAAAAAGAGACAGAGAGAGAAAGAGAGAGCCCTCGCGTTGACGTTCCGTGGCGGAGAATCCGCGGTCCCGATCTCTCAGTCACGTGGCCGGCCGTGTCACGTGGGGGCGGAGAGGACGGCCGCGGGGCGGGAGGGGGCGGAGGATGGCGCGCGAACGCGGGCCCGCGATTTTCGAATTCGATCGACGACGGCGAGAGAAACTCAAGTTGGACGATCGGCGAGGTATCGGTTCGAAGGTCGGCGAGGACCGATCGTGCGACACCGCGTTGCCGCGCGCGCCTCTCGAGAATGGCCTAGAGGCGAAAAGAGGAAAGGATCTCCTCGAGTGGCGCCGCCCGCGGCAGGAGGGGGCAAATCTCTCTCTCTCTCTGTCTCCAAGCGTTGGACCACCACCACCACCATCACCACCACCATCGCCGCCGCCGTCTCCTCTTGGCCGCTTCCACGGCCACCGTCCTCCGCCACCACCGCCGCTACCAGGGCCGACGATGCCACCATCGGTATCACCAGCTCGCCGTCCACCTTCGCGAGAGAACGCCGATACCAGCTGTCCTCCGCGGCTCCCTCTCTCCTCCTCTTCCACGCCGTGCCCACTCCCCACCCGATTCCCCACCGAGGCTACGTCGGTCTCCGTTCGACCAACGGCTTGCCGCCTCTTCGAAGAGACGCATCAACGGATGATAGCCTGGCCGAGAATCAACTAGCCCTAGGATTTGCTAGGATCTCCCTTTTTTTCGATACGTTTTTTCTTCTGGCTTCTTATTCCTCATTTTTGTTTTAGATCTTTGAAAAATGGGTGGATCGGACACCCATTTGATCGATCGTAATTGTTTATTATCAGGGGAAACGTTGGAAGATTTTTGGAGGAAAGGGATAGGAGAGTATATACTTGTTAAATTTTAATGAAAAGAATGTATATATAATATTCGTGTTTACATTAATCACTGTAATCCACGTTTTTGCGCGTATTCCGCAAGCTTTTCTGCGTTCAAATTTTGCACGAATGCATAAACATGTATCTGCGATTTATGCATAACGCCTATTTTTTTTCTTCGTCATGAATATTCATACGTACGTACTTTTTTTTTTTTACGGATAAATCTGACGGATTCTATCGATCACTCCAATTCGATCTTCGCGATCGAGTCGTTTAATAACAGGTAACGTCGTATACTTTCGCTAATTTTCGCCTCATTACAACCGCAATCAATCTGTCAACCGATCGAGACGGTATCAAAGAGGACGGTAGACCGGGAATCATTACTTCCGTTTCGTGTTCAAGCTGTGACAGTGGACGTCGACACCTCGATCCTTTTTGCCCGATCATCTCTTTAAATCGCTACCAAGCTTTTAGCGATCCGATCGGCCAAGTAAATCGCGTTCGACCGGTCTCTCCCTCCCCCGTCCACCCTTGCTTCCTTCGCGGTCCTCGACCGGCGTCTTCTTGTCACTCTACTAATTAGCATCCGGTAAGCAGAGCTGCGATGCTCTTATTTCCCTTAGGATGAGACGCTTCGATGCTTTTAATCGACGCGTTGTGTATGATTGAACGTGAATATTATTTTATCGCGAAGGGGGGGAAGAAAAAGTGGCGCAATAAACGCGATAGCGTCTTTCTTCAATCGAGTCTTGCCGTTGGTTGTACGTTACTTTTGTTTTGATCGAAGAATTATCGTTCGAGAGGAAGGATCGAAGATTTAAAGCGATACGGAACTTGATTGCACCTTCTTTTTTTTTTTTTTCGTTCTAATCGAGGAATATTAATATTTATTAGGTGAGAAAATGTTGAAGTTGAGTTGTCGAGAAAAAATATAGGAAAATTTTATAAAGGAATGATAATAATAAGAGCGGCAAATATTGGCGATTGAAACATTGTAAATTTCAATTATTAAGGCAGAATGAATTATTATTATATACATGTATTGGAAAACTCGTATACAAAAGATACGTGATTGCAATGTCGATTGATCGTTTTACGAATACGTTTGAAAATGAATCGTTACAAGATATTAGATATAATCTTGAAGAATCAAGACAGATAACATCTGATAATCGCCTCTGTATACACCTTCGATATCTCGGAAAATCTAAAGAAACAAATCAAAGAATATCAGAATTGAAATTGTAATTCTTAATGCGAATGAAATGATGTACGGATTTCTGTCTCCGATCCGAAATTCATTGATTCGAAATCGTTTCTTCTTCGTATTAATCGAGCGATTGATCCAATTAATCACTTTCGATCGATTAATTCACCTCGACAACATAACGTAATGTGGAGCGCAATTAAAATCGCCATTTTTATATCCTTCCCTCCGTTAATCGTCGAGAGAGATCGTTAATAATCGATATTTTTATGAATAACGCGCGCGTGCAGAGATAAAATAAGGGAGAGAGAGAGAGAGAGAAAAAAATGTCGGCATCCTGTGACAGGATAGGGAGACATTCCTCCATACGTTAACCCAAATATGAGCAACGGCGAACGTGAAATAAGACGCTCATTAAGAAGGAATGTTTTGCTGAGAAACGGTTAGCAACGGTATATAATTTAAACTTGCAATAAACTTGCTTTAGAGCACACGTTGTTCTATTACCTCATGTTATATGCCGCGACTAATATTCGCGCAAAAACCAACAAACGAATAGGAGGTAACCGCCTCAACCGCGGATTTATGGTGGAATAACTGAACCGTAATCGGTTGTGAATTACGCATCCATTGCCAACGATTACGTCATAAGTACCAATTTTCAAGAAATATTGTATCCTTTCCTAAAAGGAAAACTATTGTTGCTTTCAATTACGATGTTCTAACAGCCTTTTACATATATATATATTTTTTTCTCTCTTTCTTTATTATCAATCTTTATTATCAAAATTGGAACCATTCAAAAGTTTTGGTTTTTTTTATTAATATTTCCATACGAATTTCTTCATTTACTTCTTTCTTGTTTTTTCCATCTATCTTGATCGACAGATTAATCGCTAATTGATTGAAATTTTTAAAAGTACAAGATTTTTGAATCGAGTTCGCGAATTTTCAAGTCACGTTTGGTTGATCGTAACATCTTCTTTTCTTAAATCAATATTTTGCTGGAACGCCTCTCACCGATTCGATCCCTTGAAATTATCATCGAACTGGTGGAAGGAATAATTGGAGATGCGAGCTCTTCGTTATCAAGGATTCAACGAGTGAAAATATTCGGGTCAGATGAATAGGAACTGGCAACAGCGGACCTTGGAATCGCAGCTCCTCCTCCGAAGGAGGCTGGTCCCTCCGACATACCAAGACAGATCACCTCTTTTTTCCTCTTCCTCTCTCCGCACACCTGTTCAGCTTCGACTCGAGATCTGATCCCGCTTCCTATAACTTTTATTTCTTTCCATTTTTCCTTTAAACCTTTAAGTAATTCCATTGATAATTCATTTTTTTTTTATTATACACAATGTTTATCTATTATAAAATTGTTGTAAAGACTTATTAAATGTGTAAAGACAAGCAACTCCTGATAATTGTCCGGAATAAGTACGTTGCATTTCATAAAATTTGCTATGGCGCAAGTATCAGGGTTAATAATGAATTTTAATAATTGTAAGAGTTGAGAAGCTAACAAGTCGATTAAAAACCAATTTCACCAATTTCCACAAACCCTATCCTTTTGTGAATCAGCCACACCCCGTCCTCCCGAAATCTTCGACAACGTCGAACCTTTGGAGGGGAATTACTTATCGAAAACGTTCGACCAGCATCATCGAGAAGCAAGAGATCACTCGCGAGAAAGCCACCCACGTGCGTAATTATGAGATCACTGCCGAAAACAGCAGTGGATCCACGTCCAATAGGGGAGAAAAAGGCGGTTGTGAAGAGGAAGGGAGGGAGGAGGGAGGCGAGCAAAAAGGAGAATGGTTAACGAACTCGTTCGACGCATTCCCCGTGTCAGGATACAAGGGGAGATACGTCGGCCGTGTTACAAGAACGTTGGTCGATATATCGTGACGTAAGCGAGGGAATTTCGAGGAGAACGAGCGCGACGCTCGTTCGAAACGCTTCTATGAAAGTGGAACGACGCTTGTTTCTCGCTGATTTACAATGTGTTACCCGCGTAAAAATAGACCGTGATCTATAAACGAGATATACGACCGTGTAAAATTGATTGTGACTGGGAGGGGAAGGAAGGAAAAACAAAAAAAGAAAAAAAAAAAAAAGGAAGAACGAAATTTGCAACACGTACCACGATGGACGATGATTATTACGAATTGGCTCGCTTACCGACACAATAATTTCGTTAAAGAGTGTAACTTATTTCACTCTTGCTCTATTCCGTTTTCAGCACAAGATGCTTAAATTCCAGAACTTATTAAATTTACGTAGAATTCTTTGGATGGAATTTTGATTAATCGATTTAATTCCATCAACTCTTAAAAATACATCTGCATATCATTCGTTCTTGGAAACTCGTTTTATTCACGTTTGCTTTTCTCTTGTTCCCGAATAATCCAACACCCTGTATATACTCGCGTGTCACGAACACGATCGTGGAAAGCGGCAGCGAAAGATACATTTTTCAGATTAGAGGAGGATTGCTCGATAATGGTGGATACGTCTTTCGGGTGTGGGACGGCATTGACGTTCCCCGGAGAAATCTTTGAGCATATTTTCACGTCTCTTGTAAGGGTGTCTCTGCCGGATGCAGATAGCGGGGGCCGTGTCGCACAATATGTGGCCACGTATGGAAGCCGCACAATGTCCCTGATGGTAAAGGCCATCCAACCTGCACGATACGACGTAATACCGGCTCGGATAATATATTGCTGTACAAATGGCACAAAGCCCCCCTCCCTGCCCTCACCTGTATCCGCCTTATCTACGCTCGATTTTCTCGGCGAGAAGGCTCTCTTCCTCGCCGGCTTTCTGCCCGTCTCGTTTCTCGCGAAAAACACGAAAAATCGGTTTCTCGGATCACCACCTATTTGTCACTCGTCCGTGTAATGAGATAAACGATAGATTGAAACGATAGATGAGAAGAGTCGAAACGTTATGGAGAATTATTTTTACTTTACGAGAGAGTCGTAAAGGGATTTTTATGCGATTATTGAACGGGCGAAGAGGAAACGTGTTTGGATTAGGAGATGACGAATGAAGTCATTCACGAAACTTGTGCTGAGAAAATTGTGAAGAAAAGAGGTTAATTGCAAAGGGGTTGAGATGGGTTATTCCGTTGAAAAATTAATTAGGAGTTAAAAGATAATAATCGCGATTTAAAATTGTTAAAAGTGGAAACATCATCAAACTACTCTAAAATTCCAATGAACGAGTAAAAAGAATTATCTCTAAACCATTTTTGCATCTTTCTTTCCAATTTAATTTAAACGTGAACGTGTTACTTGCCGTAGATCGCTGAGGACAGGTGGACGAGGGAGCAGGAAACAATTTAAGCGGGGAAAAGCAGGAATGAATGCGAGCACCGATTACCAGAAAATCACGTTGCCAATTGCGTGTCGCTGGATCGCAATCATTTGACCGTTCGGACGACGGGTTCGCCATTTCGCTTCTTATATCCATTTCCCCGCGAATGATAATGGGAAATAGGCGTGGCCAACTCGAGATTTGTTATTACAATCACGTCTTAGAGCTCGAATTGCGCGAGTCGCTTCCAATGCAGCCACGAGCCGGAGCCGATTTCCTTCTTCTCCAACTCATCGACGGAGATCCAGCCTTCTTTTTGCCCATTTTCACCGTTTCTACTCGAATTAGGTACGCACACTTCTCTTATTATTATTATTATTCTCAGATTTCGAGCCATTCATCTAAACATATTTTACTTATTTGATATTTTACAATTTCAGAAAGATCCTCGTTCAGCAAATGGACGAACAAGGAACATTTTGACATTTCTCACGACTGAAAATCGAACGAGGATGCGCAATTATTATCTTATCGATTACTTGTTATTTGCATGTACGTAAGCGGCTCAATCATCCAATAAATTACGAAGTTGTTGCTTTACGATCTTTCTGTATTATGTGACGTTGCTCGTACGTGTCATTCGTAATCATCGTTATTCGCCTCGTCAATGATGCGTTTAAAAGGATCATCGTCTCTCGAACAGTTTTCCCTTCCTTTTTCTCTTTCTTTTTCCTTTCCTTCTGATCCCATAGTCGAAGGATCACACGAATCTCGTCGTAAAAACATCGTGAAGTCGCGCGATAAGTCGTAAATATGTTCGATTTATATAAACCATAAAAATCGAATCCTATTAGAGAACAGTGACACGTGCGTGGAAAAACGAGGCGGGAAAAGATTAAAAAAGAGAGAGAGTGAGAGAGAGAGAGAGAAGAAAGAAAGAAGAACGTAACGGGATCGTGACGTGTATCTGTTTCATTCCCATTAACCGATTAACCGATTGGCGAAGATCGAACCTTCTCAGTCGTTAAAGCGGATCGATAAAATCCACTACTAGATATATTCTGTCGGTGAAATAAAACTGTTACGGACGTAAGATCGATAGAATAATAATTATTAATTTTAAAGCTTGCTTAAATACGTGAAATGTGAAGCTGAAAATTAGATATACAATGTACATTTATTCAATTTTTCGCGCGTAATTTCAGAATATTCATTTCGGTGGATTTTTGGTTTTTTAGATTTCGATCGTTTGTCACTCTGTCGTCATCGCACGTACATGTAACTTTCAGTTTTAATTTTTCAAATATATTTTAAATAAAATAAGAAACGTTTATTATTATTTGAACACCCTTTTTCCCAGAGAATTCATCAATTCCTCCTCCATCCTTTCCCCATCGTTCCTCGCCTCAATTTTAAGAAAAAGAAAGCTCGTTCCTCGAGAAACAAATCGTTTAACCGCTTTTCTCGAAAGCAGAAGAACGAAAAAAAGGAAAGAAACACGACCTCCTCCCGTACCCAATCTCATACCCTCCTCATCCCTCAAACGAAGACATTCCACACTGCGAAATCGTAAATACACAAAGCCAATTCCCTCCCCGCTTTATCGTTGGAGTGCAATCGCGAAACGATCTCGGATCGATACGGCGAGCAGCAGGCCGAGTGGGACGGGAACGAAGAAAAAGAAATCTCGCGCGCTTGGGCAAAGAAGAGGAAAAAGCAAAACGAGGCGTATTCGATTCTACTCGGCCATTAGGGCACAGCACACAACATCCACGAGAGCCCCATTCCTGGAGCCAGGCCTGGTTGCGGTTTCGCGATCGAGGAGCGGTGGATCCACGCCGATCAGAATCTCGTTCCAACGATATCGTATTCGTTTCGTGAAGCCTGCGTTATCCGCCATTCTTTCCCCTTCGATATTCCATTCCGTTCTCAATTTCAAAGGCTGGCGATCGTCCGACTTGCAGTATGGAATCGAGCTCGAAGGAACGATAGATCACGCGGCTACGTTCCCTGGATCGAGGGACGACTTCGTGATCCCGAGGATGACGAGATCCAACGCTGTTATGAGGGTCCCGAAGTGGGTATATGCGCTGTACATACGCGTGGTAAGGAAGATTTAGAGACGCAAGGATGGAACGTGTGTGTTTAATAGAGGCCAGGCTTGTTACGCGGTCGAGTTATGGAGTCGCGTTACGTGAGAGAGATTTGGAGTATATTGGTTGAATATATGAGGAGAACGGTTGGATGATTGATAAGCGGTTCTGCGTGAACAGGGAGGATCGAGAATTCGATCGAGATTTGACGGTATAGAGACATATATGTATGTATGTGTGTATGTATGTATGTATGTAAAGATGTAATTCATATCTTGTATACTTATGTGAAATCATTGGAATTTGTATAACACATTTTATACCAATTTTATTTAATAAATAAAATGTATTCTTTTTTATTGTATATTTTTTATTTCAATTGAACCATTTCACAACCTATTCCCTAAAAAAAAAAAAACAATATATTCATAATTAAAAATATAACGTGCACAATATTATATTTAAATAATCAAGAATTTAAAAAATTATCAACAACAATCCCAAAAATGACAGCAATCATCACAGAAAAGTAAGTATGCGAGAAAAAGAGATATGGATACACATAAACTATGAAAAAAAAAATATTCAAAAGCTCTGAAAAATGGCAAGGATGAAAAAATAAGTAGGAGAACGGTAAGTATAGGATAAATGTGTAAAAACAACTTTTAAATTCTGTTACTTTAACAGAAAATCGAATTTTTAGTCGAAAGATTCGATCTATTGCTCGAGCGCTTCGAAATTTCCAAGAATTTGACGTCAGTTGCGAGAACTTTAAAAATTCCGAGAATTTGACGTCAGTTCCAAGAATCATAGGGATTCCGAGAGATGGACGTTACTTCCAAGAATTTCAGCGATTACGAGAATTTGACGTCATTTCTTGGAAAAATTTTTCGATCGACCTCCTATCATGTCATGTTCTCCTAATACAAAATCGAATTTTAAGCCAAAAATTTCTTTCGTTCGACACATTTGGAAATTTCCACGAAATTGACGTCACATCTAAGAATTTTGGGGGTTCCGAGAATTTGACGTCATTTCC